>NC_052307.1:74694826-74739826 GCF_016432855.1 Salvelinus namaycush
CCCCAGTCTCCTCCTCTCCTAGTCTATCTTACTGTTTCTCCCCAGTCTCCTCCTCTCCTAGTCTATCTTACTGTTTCTCCCCAGTCTCCTCCTCTCCTAGTCTATCCTACTGTTTCTCCCCAGTCTCCTCCTCTCCTAGTCTATCCTACTGTTTCTCCCCAGTCTCCTCCTCTCCTAGTCTATCTTACTGTTTCTCCCCAGTCTCCTCCTCTCCTAGTCTATCTTACTGTTTCTCCTCAGTCTCCTCCTCTCCTAGTCTATCTTACTGTTTCTCCCCAGTCTCCTCCTCTCCTAGTCTATCCTACTGTTTCTCCCCAGTCACCTCCTCTCCTAGTCTATCTTACTGTTTCTCCCCAGTCTCCTCCTCTCCTAGTCTATCCTACTGTTTCTCCCCAGTCACCTCCTCTCCTAGTCTATCCTACTGTTTCTCCCCAGTCACCTCCTCTCCTAGTCTATCCTATTGTTTCTCCCCAGTCTCCTCCTCTCCTAGTCTATCTTACTGTTTCTCCCCAGTCTCCTCCTCTCCTAGTCTATCTTACTGTTTCTCCCCAGTCTCCTCCTCTCCTAGTCTATCTTACTGTTTCTCCCCAGTCACCTCCTCTCCTAGTCTATCTTACTGTTTCTCCCCAGTCTCCTCCTCTCCTAGTCTATCCTACTGTTTCTCCCCAGTCTCCTCCTCTCCTAGTCTATCTTACTGTTTCTCCCCAGTCTCCTCCTCTCCTAGTCTATCTTACTGTTTCTCCCCAGTCTCCTCCTCTCCTAGTCTATCCTACTGTTTCTCCCCAGTCTCCTCCTCTCCTAGTCTATCCTACTGTTTCTCCCCAGTCTCCTCCTCTCCTAGTCTATCTTACTGTTTCTCCCCAGTCTCCTCCTCTCCTAGTCTATCCTACTGTTTCTCCCCAGTCTCCTCCTCTCCTAGTCTATCTTACTGTTTCTCCCCAGTCTCCTCCTTTCCAAGTCTATCCTACTGTTTCTCCCCAGTCTCCTCCTCTCCTAGTCTATCCTACTGTTTCTCCCCAGTCTCCTCCTCTCCTAGTCTATCCTACTGTTTCTCCCCAGTCTCCTCCTCTCCTAGTCTATCTTACTGTTTCTCCCCAGTCTGCTCCTCTCCTAGTCTATCTTACTGTTTCTCCTCAGTCTCCTCCTCTCCTAGTCTATCTTACTGTTTCTCCCCAGTCTCCTCCTCTCCTAGTCAATCCTACTGTTTCTCCCCAGTCTCCTCCTCTCCTAGTCTATCTTACTGTTTCTCCCCAGTCACCTCCTCTCCTAGTCTATCCTACTGTTTCTCCCCAGTCTCCTCCTCTCCTAGTCTATCCTACTGTTTCTCCCCAGTCTCCTCCTCTCCTAGTCTATCCTACTGTTTCTCCCCAGTCTCCTCCTCTCCTAGTCTATCTTACTGTTTCTCCCCAGTCACCTCCTCTCCTAGTCTATCCTACTGTTTCTCCCCAGTCTCCTCCTCTCCTAGTCTATCTTACTGTTTCTCCCCAGTCTCCTCCTCTCCTAGTCTATCTTACTGTTTCTCCCCAGTCTCCTCCTCTCCTAGTCTATCCTACTGTTTCTCCCCAGTCTCCTCCTCTCCTAGTCTATCCTACTGTTTCTCCCCAGTCTCCTCCTCTCCTAGTCTATCTTACTGTTTCTCCCCAGTCACCTCCTCTCCTAGTCTATCCTACTGTTTCTCCCCAGTCTCCTCCTCTCCTAGTCTATCCTATTGTTTCTCCCCAGTCTCCTCCTCTCCTAGTCTATCCTACTGTTTCTCCCCAGTCTCCTCCTCTCCTAGTCTATCTTACTGTTTCTCCCCAGTCACCTCCTCTCCTAGTCTATCTTACTGTTTCTCCCCAGTCTCCTCCTCTCCTAGTCTATCCTACTGTTTCTCCCCAGTCTCCTCCTCTCCTAGTCTATCTTACTGTTTCTCCCCAGTCACCTCCTCTCCTAGTCTATCTTACTGTTTCTCCCCAGCCTCCTCCTCTCCTAGTCTATCCTACTGTTTCTCCCCAGTCTCCTCCTCTCCTAGTCTATCTTACTGTTTCTCCCCAGTCACCTCCTCTCCTAGTCTATCTTACTGTTTCTCCCCAGTCTCCTCCTCTCCTAGTCTATCCTACTGTTTCTCCCCAGTCACCTCCTCTCCTAGTCTATCTTACTGTTTCTCCCCAGTCTCCTCCTCTCCAAGTCTATCCTACTGTTTCTCCCCAGTCTCCTCCTCTCCTAGTCTATCCTACTGTTTCTCCCCAGTCTCCTCCTCTCCTAGTCTATCCTACTGTTTCTCCCCAGTCTCCTCCTCTCCTAGTCTATCTTACTGTTTCTCCCCAGTCTCCTCCTCTCCTAGTCTATCCTATTGTTTCTCCCCAGTCTCCTCCTCTCCTAGTCTATCTTACTGTTTCTCCCCAGTCTCCTCCTCTCCTAGTCTATCCTACTGTTTCTCCCCAGTCTCCTCCTCTCCTAGTCTATCCTATTGTTTCTCCCCAGTCTCCTCCTCTCCTAGTCTATCTTACTGTTTCTCCCCAGTCTCCTCCTCTCCTAGTCTATCTTACTGTTTCTCCCCAGTCTCCTCCTCTCCTAGTCTATCTTACTGTTTCTCCCCAGTCTCCTCCTCTCCTAGTCTATCCTATTGTTTCTCCCCAGTCTTCCCAGTAAGGCCTTTCTCTGCTCTAGCCAGGGGACAGTCTGTGGATTATTATAGATACAGTTCCTGCAGACCAGTCATGCTTTCATCCCTGAAGTGCATCTCTAATGGCACCCTATTTCCTATATAGTGCACTACTTATGACCAGAATATAGGGAATAGGGTGCCATGTAAGACGTAGTCCTTGTTTGGTGTCTGAGTCTCTCTCAGTCCCCAACTGGTCCTTTCCCAGTGTCACCACCTAAGGGTGGTAAACCCAATTACCAAATAAAACGCCAACCCGGGGTGTAACTGCAGTAACAGAATTATGCTGTGGCTGAACCATTTAATTACGCTATGTGGTGCCCTATCTTAGCTGTTCGTCAAACTCCTCAAAAGTGAAACTAAAACTTAATTGTAAATAATTAATTCTGAATGGTTTAGGTTAGGGTTAAACATACGTTTAGGCATAAATTCTGAATGGTTTAGGTTAGGGTTAAACATACGTTTAGGCATAAATTCTGAATGGTTTAGGTTAGGGTTAAACATACGTTTAGGCATAAATTCTGAATGGTTTAGGTTAGGGTTAAACATACGTTTAGGCATAAATTCTGAATGGTTTAGGTTAGGGTTAAACATACATTTAGGCATAAATTCTGAATGGTTTAGGTTAGGGTTAAACATACGTTTAGGCATAAATTCTGAATGGTTTAGGTTAGGGTTAAACATACGTTTAGGCATAAATTCTGAATGGTTTAGGTTAGGGTTAAACATACGTTTAGGCATAAATTCTGAATGGTTTAGGTTAGGGTTAAGCTTTGGGAAAGGCTTAAAATAAAAAAATAGAGTCCGAGTCTGCAATTTAAACTAGAAGGTAATAGGTGCTCACGTTGCCCCTAGTGGACAGTATAGCTTCCACATTTCACACTATCACACAGTGACATTCTATTCAATACTGTCTTTACTTCTTCAGATGATCATACATTTTATGCATGTGTCTTTCAGGCAGCAATAATGTTTATGCACGCGTGTTTGAAAAGATATGAAGCTTTAATTTGTCCCTGGCAACAACAATATGGTGTATTTATATTCTCCTTGTGTCCCAGTCATTCATATTTCATATATGATATTCCTTCAAGCTGAATGCACTACGGCATATCAGAGAAATTATACAAGAGCCTGTCTGTTATTCAACAGCTCTGTGGTCAAACTACTGTACAGTCTAATACCACGGACCAGCTAGTTATAGTGTACATATGACCTTCAGGGTTGAACCTAATATCTAATATCACAGATCTGACTACTGTACAGTCTAATACCACTGACCAGCTAGTTATAGTGTACATATGACCTTCAGGGTTGAACCTAATATCTAATATCACAGATCTGACTACTGTACAGTCTAATACCACTGACCAGCTAGTTATAGTGTACATATGACCTTCAGGGTTGAACCTAATATCTAATATCACAGATCTGACTACTGTACAGTCTAATACCACTGACCAGCTAGTTATAGTGTACATATGACCTTCAGGGTTGAACCTAATATCTAATATCACAGATCTGACTACTGTACAGTCTAATACCACTGACCAGCTAGTTATAGTGTACATATGACCTTCAGGGTTGGACCTAATATCTAATATCACAGATCTGACTACTGTACAGTCTAATACCACTGACCAGCTAGTTATAGTGTACATATGACCTTCAGGGTTGAACCTAATATCTAATATCACAGATCGGACTACTGTACAGTCTAATACCACTGACCAGCTAGTTATAGTGTACATATGACCTTCAGGGTTGGACCTAATATCTAATATCACAGATCTGACTACTGTACAGTCTAATACCACTGACCAGCTAGTTATAGTGTACATATGACCTTCAGGGTTGAACCTAATATCTAATATCACAGATCTGACTACTGTACAGTCTAATACCACTGACCAGCTAGTTATATTGTACATATGACCTTCAGGGTTGGACCTAATATCTAATATCACAGATCTGACTACTGTACAGTCTAATACCACTGACCAGCTAGTTATAGTGTACATATGACCTTCAGGGTTGGACCTAATATCTAATATCACAGATCTGACTACTGTACAGTCTAATACCACTGACCAGCTAGTTATAGTGTACATATGACCTTCAGGGTTGGACCTAATATCTAATATCACAGATCTGACTACTGTACAGTCTAATACCACGGACCAGCTAGTTATAGTGTACATATGACCTTCAGGGTTGAACCTAATATCTAATATCACAGATCTGACTACTGTACAGTCTAATACCAATGACCAGCTAGTTATAGTGTACATATGACCTTCAGGGTTGGACCTAATATCTAATATCACAGGGTTGGACCTAATATCTAATATCACAGATCTGACTACTGTACAGTCTAATACCACTGACCAGCTAGTTATAGTGTACATATGACCTTCAGGGTTGAACCTAATATCTAATATCACAGGGTTGTGATATCTAATATCACAGTGTTGTAATATCTAATATCACAGTGTTGTAATATCTAATAGTACAGGGTTGTAATATCTAATAGTACAGGGTTGTAATATCTAATAGCACAGTGTTGTAATATCTAATAGTACAGGGTTGTAATATCTAATAGCACAGTGTTGTAATATCTAATAGTACAGGGTTGTAATATCTAATAGCACAGGATTCTCTGACCTCTCTGAGTTCCCTGAATTCCTATCGGACCTTGTAGTCATAGCAGATCATATTCTAATTTTTGGTGATTTTAATATTCATATGGAGAAGTCCACATACCCACTCCAAAAGGCTTTCGGAGCCATCATCGACTCAGTGGGTTTTGTCCAACATGTCTCTGGACCTACTCACTGCCACAGTCATACTCTGGACCTAGTTTTGTCCCATGGAATAAATGTTGTAGATCTTAATGTTTTTCCTCATAATCCTGGACTATCGGACCACCATTTTATTACGTTTGCAATCGCAACAAATAATCTGCTCAGACCCCAACCAAGGAGCATCAAAAGTCGTGCTATAAATTCTCAGACAACACAAAAATTCCTTGATGCTCTTCCAGACTCCTTCTGCCTACCCAAGGACGTCAGAGGACAAAAATCAGTTAACCACCTAACTGAGGAACTCAATTTAACCTTGCGCAATACCCTAGATGCAGTTGCACCCCTAAAAACTAAAAACATTTGTCATAAGAAACTAGCTCCCTGGTATACAGAAAATACCCGAGCTCTGAAGCAAGCTTCCAGAAAATTGGAACGGAAATGGCGCCACACCAAACTGGAAGTCTTCCGACTAGCTTGGAAAGACAGTACCGTGCAGTATCGAAGAGCCCTCACTGCTGCTCGATCATCCTACTTTTCCAACTTAATTGAGGAAAATAAGAACAATCCAAAATTTCTTTTTGATACTGTTGCAAAGCTAACTAAAAAGCAGCATTCCCCAAGAGAGGATGGCTTTCACTTCAGCAGTAATAAATTCATGAACTTCTTTGAGGAAAAGATCATGACCATTAGAAAGCAAATTACGGACTCCTCTTTAAATCTGCGTATTCCTCCAGGGCTTAGCTGTCCTGGATCTGCACAGCTCTGCCAGGGCCTGGGATCGGGAGAGACACTTAAGTGTTTTAGTACTATATCTCTTGACACAATGATGAAAATAATCATGGCCTCTAAACCTTCAAGCTGCATACTGGATCCTATTCCAACTAAAAACTGAAAGACTGAAAGAGCTGCTTTATGGGCTTGGCCCTCCTATGTTGAACATAATAAACGGCTCTCTATCCACCGGATGTGTACCAAACTCACTAAAAGTGGCAGTAATAAAGCCTCTCTTGAAAAAGCCAAACCTTGACCCAGAAAATATAAAAAACTATCGGCCTATATCGAATCTTCCATTCCTCTCAAAAATTTTAGAAAAAGCTGTTGCGCAGCAACTCACTGCCTTCCTGAAGACAAACAATGTATACGAAATGCTTCAGTCTGGTTTTAGACCCCATCATAGCACTGAGACTGCACTTGTAAAGTACCTTTTAATGGCGTCAGACCGAGGCTCTGCATCTGTCCTCGTGCTACTAGACCTTAGTGCTGCCTTTGACACCATCGATCACCACATTCTTTTGGAGAGACTGGAAACCCAAATTGGTCTACACGGACAAGTTCTGGCCTGGTTTAGATCTTATCTGTCGGAAAGATATCAGTTTGTCTCTGTGAATGGTTTGTCCTCTGACAAATCAACTGTACATTTCGGTGTTCCTCAAGGTTCCGTTTTAGGACCACTATTGTTTTCACTATATATTTTACCTCTTGGGGATGTTATTCGAAAACATAATGTTAACTTTCACTGCTATGCGGATGACACACAGCTGTACATTTCAATGAAACATGGTGAAGCCCCAAAATTGCCCTCGCTAGAAGCCTGTGTTTCAGACATAAGGAAGTGGATGGCTGAAAACGTTCTACTTTTAAACTCGGACAAAACAGAGATGCTTGTTCTAGGTCCCAAGAAACAAAGAGATCTTCTGTTAAATCTGACAATTAATCTTGATGGTTGTAAAGTCGTCTCAAATAAAACTGTGAAGGACCTCGGCGTTACTCTTGACCCTGATCTCTCTTTTGACGAACATATCAAGACTGTTTCAAGGACAGCTTTTTTCCATCTACGTAACATTGCAAAAATCAGACATTGTCTGTCCAAAAATGATGCAGAAAAATTAATCCATGCATTTGTTACTTCTAGGTTAGACTACTGCAATGCTCTACTTTCCGGCTACCCGGATAAAGCACTAAATAAACTTCAGTTAGTGCTAAATACGGCTGCTAGAATCCTGACTAGAACCAAGAAATTTGATCATATTACTCCAGTGCTAGCTTCCCTACACTGACTTCCTGTTAAGGCAAGGGCTGATTTCAAGGTTTTACTGTTAATACTTCTTCTCAATAGGGGGTGATGTTAGCATTTTTTTTTTTTTGACGTTGCCAAATTAAACTGCCTAGTACTCAATTCTTGCTCGTACAATATGCATATTATTGTTATTATTGGATAGAAAACACTCTCTAGTTTCTATAGCCGTTTGAATTATGTCTCTGAGTGGAACAGAACTCATTCTACAGCACTTTTCCTGACAGGGAGTGAGATTTCAGAAATCTTGGCCTCTGGTCCCAGGTCAGTTTTAATGTCCCTGTAAATGCTATGAGGATACAAACACTGCCCACGCCTTCCTCTAGATGTCAGTAAGAGGTGACAATTTGAATGGAGTCGATTGCGCAATCAGGGCCTGTATAAAAGAGCACAAGGCGGAAGTAGCTTTCTTTTCTTCCTGCGCCTGACGCACGATGGACGTCGGGACTGGCCTCCTTCCAAGCTTTGGTTTAGCCACTTATATATCGCCGGTCATGTTTTTACTCGTTATAGGTGTTAAAAACATCATAAGGTAGTTAATTTAAACCGTTTTATAGCAATTTATATCCGTTTAGTGCGATTTTGAGGCATTTCTTTGTGGTGCACTTTGAAGCGCTGGGCACGTTTCCAGTACCGGTCGAACGTTAGTGGCCATTTCGGCGGGACAAGAGGACATCTTTCGACCAAAAGACGATTAGACCCGAGAAAGGATACATTGCCCAAGATTCTGATGAAAGATCAGCTCATAGTAAGAACTATTTATGATGATAAATCGTTGTTCTGTTGAAAAATGTTAAACGCATAAATCGCCATTTTATTTTGTGTAGCTTCGCTTGGCGAACCCTGTATTGCACAGTAAGGATAATTTTAGAAATGTATTTCAGCGATTGCATTAAGAACTAATTTGTCTTTCGATTGCTGTCCACCCTATATTTTTTAGTAAAGTTTATGATTAGTTATGCATTACACTAGATCACTGTCAAAGATGGCGGCCGACGTTTTCGGCCCAGGTTGGCTACTATTCTCATTGTATAACCACGTTTTTTTGTGGCTAAATATGCACATTTTCGAACAAACTCTATATGTATGTTGTAATATGATGTTAGAGGAGTGTCATCGGAAGAATTCTGAGAAGGTTAGTGAAAAAATTAATATATTTTGGCGATGATAACGGTATCGCTCTCTTTGGCTTGAATCAATGCTCGGGTAACGTTTGCATATGTGGTATGCTAATATAACGATTTATTGTGTTTTCGCTGTAAAACACTTAGAAAATCTGAAATGTTGTCTGAATTCACAAGATCTGTGTCTTTCCATTGCTATGCGCTGTGTATTTTTAAGAAATGTTTTATGATGAGTAAATTGGTAATACACGTTGCTCTCTGTAGTAATTCTAGTCGCTTTGGTGAGATTTGTGATGGTGGCTGCAATGGCAAACTATGATTTATACCTGAAATATGCACATTTTTCTAACAAAACCTATGCTATACAATAAATATGTTATCAGACTGGCATCTGATGAAGTTTTTTCTTGGTTAGTGGCTATTTATATCTTTATTTGGTCGAATTTGTGATAGCACCTGATGGAGTAAGAAACTGATGGAGTTAGAAAAGTGGTGTCTTTTGCTAACGTGGTTAGCTAATAGATTTACATATTTTGTCTTCCCTGTAAAACATTTTAAAAATCTGAAATGGTGGCTTTATTCACAAGATCTGTATCTTTCATTTGGTGTCTTGGACTTGTGATTTAATGATATTTAGATGCTACTATTTAATTGTGACGCTATGCTAGCGATGCTAATCAGTGGGGGGGGGGGGGGGTGGGGGGTGCTCCCGGATCCGGGTTTCTGAGTCGCTAGAAGTTAACCTATAAAGCGTTACATGGGCTTGCTCCCACCTATCTTTCCGAGTTGGTCCTGCCGTACATACCTACACGTACGCTACGGTCACAAGACGCAGGCCTCCTAATTGTCCCTAGAATTTCTAAGCAAACAGCTGGAGGCAGGGCTTTCTCCTATAGATCTCCATTTTTATGGAACGGTCTGCCTACCCATGTGAGAGACGCAGACTCGGTCTCAACCTTTAAGTCTTTACTGAAGACTTATCTCTTCAGTAGGTCATATGATTGAGTGTAGTCTGGCCCAGGAGTGTGAAGGTGAACGGAAAGGCTCTGGAGCAACGAACCGCCCTTGCTGTCTCTGCCTGGCCGGTTCCCCTCTCTCCACTGGGATTCTCTGCCTCTAACCCTATTACAGGGGCTGAGTCACTGGCTTACTGGTGCTCTTTCATGCCGTCCCTAGGAGGGGTGCGTCACTTGAGTGGGTTGAGTTACTGACGTGATCTTCCTGTCTGGGTTGGCGCCCCCCCTTGGTTTGTGCTGTGGTGGAGATCTTTGTGGGCTATACTCGGCCTTGTCTCAGGATTGTAAGTTGGTGGTTGAAGATATCCCTCTAGTGGTGCGGGGGCTGTGCTTTGGCAAAGTGGGTGGGGTTATATCCTTCCTGTTTGGCCCTGTCCGGGGGTATCATCAGATGGGGCCACAGTGTCTCCTGACCCCTCCTGTCTCAGCCTCAAGTATTTATGCTGCAGTAGTTTATGTGTCGGGGGGCTAGGGTCAGTTGGTTATATCTGGAGTACTTCTCCTGTCTTATCCAGTGTCCTGTGTGAATTTAAGTATGCTCTCTCTAATTCTCTCCTTCTCTCTTTCTTTCTCTCTCTCGGAGGACCTGAGCCCTAGGACCATACGTCAGGACTACCGGGCATGATGACTCCTTGCTGTCCCCAGTCCACCTGGCCTTGCTGCTATTCCAGTTTCAACTGTTCTGCCTGCGGTTATGGAACCCCTACCTGTCCCAGACCTGCTGTTTTCAACTTTTAATGATCGGCTATGAAAAGCCAACTGACATTTATTCCTGATTATTATTTGACCATGCTTGTCATTTATGAACATTTTGAAAATCTTGGCTCTCTCTAATTCTCTCCTTCTCTCTTTCTTTCTCTCTCTCGGAGGACCTGAGCCCTAGGACCATACGTCAGGACTACCGGGCATGATGACTCCTTGCTGTCCCCAGTCCACCTGGCCTTGCTGCTATTCCAGTTTCAACTGTTCTGCCTGCGGTTATGGAACCCCTACCTGTCCCAGACCTGCTGTTTTCAACTTTTAATGATCGGCTATGAAAAGCCAACTGACATTTATTCCTGATTATTATTTGACCATGCTTGTCACTTATGAACATTTTGAACATCTTGGCCATGTTCTGTTATAATCTCCACCCGGCACAGCCAGAAGAGGACTGGCCACCCCTCATAGCCTGGTTCCTCTCTAGGTTTCTTCCTAGGTTTTGGCCTTTCTAGGGAGTTTTTCCTAGCCACCGTGCTTCTACACCTGCATTGCTTGCTGTTTGGGGTTTTAGGCTGGGTTTCTGTACAGCACTTCGAGATATTAGCTGATGTACGAAGGGCTATATATAATAAACTTGATTTGAAACTTGATAAATAAAATAAAATAAACTTGATTTGATTTGATTGTAATATCTAATATCACAGTGTTGTAATATCTGCAGTATTTCAGACCTGCAATATTGTTCTTTTTGTTTGGCAGTTTTCTATCTTCTATAATCTGTAGTGTTTCAGTGTTCTATCTTCTATAATCTGTAGTGTTTCAGTGTTCTATCTTCTATAATCTGTAGTGTCGCAGTGTTCTATCTTCTATAATCTGTAGTGTTGTAGTGTTCTATCTTCTATAATCTGTAGTGTTGCAGTGTTCTATCTTCTATAATCTGTAGTGTTGCAGTGTTCTATCTTCTATAATCTGTAGTGTTGCAGTGTTCTATCTTCTATAATCTGTAGTGTTGTAGTGTTCTATCTTCTATAATCTGTAGTGTTGTAGTGTTCTATCTTCTATAATCTGTAGTGTTGCAGTGTTCTATCTTCTATAATCTGTAGTGTTGCAGTGTTCGATCTTCTATAATCTGTAGTGTTGCAGTGTTCTATTTTCTATAATCTGTAGTGTTGTAGTGTTCTATCTTCTATAATCTGTAGTGTTGCAGTGTTCTATCTTCTATAATCTGTAGTGTTGTAGTGTTCTATCTTCTATAATCTGTAGTGTTGCAGTGTTCTATCTTCTATAATCTGTAGTGTTGCAGTGTTCTATCTTCTATAATCTGTAGTGTTGCAGTGTTCTATCTTCTATAATCTGTAGTGTTGCAGTGTTCTATCTTCTATAATCTGTAGTGTTGTAGTGTTCTATCTTCTATAATCTGTAGTGTTGCAGTGTTCTATCTTCTATAATCTGTAGTGTTGCAGTGTTCTATCTTCTATAATCTGTAGTGTTGCAGTGTTCTATTTTCTATAATCTGTAGTGTTGTAGTGTTCTATCTTCTATAATCTGTAGTGTTGCAGTGTTCTATCTTCTATAATCTGTAGTGTTGTAGTGTTCTATCTTCTATAATCTGTAGTGTTGCAGTGTTCTATCTTCTATAATCTGTAGTGTTGCAGTGTTCTATTTTCTATAATCTGTAGTGTTGCAGTGTTCTATCTTCTATAATCTGTAGTGTTGCAGTGTTCTATCTTCTATAATCTGTAGTGTTGTAGTGTTCTATCTTCTATAATCTGTAGTGTTGCAGTGTTCTATCTTCTATAATCTGTAGTGTTGCAGTGTTCTATCTTCTATAATCTGTAGTGTTGCAGTGTTCTATCTTCTATAATCTGTAGTGTTGTAGTGCTCTATTTTCTATAATCTATAGTGTTGCAGTGTAGTAGATCATATATTAGTAGATATTCAGTATTGTACTGAGTGTGTGGTTCACCTCAGAGCTGGATGTAGTGGGACTGTGCTCTTTTGTCATTTCAGTTTAGTCTGTATAAACCACCCCTCACCACCACCAGTTCAGTATTGTGTGTGTGTGTGTGTGTGTGTGTGTGTGTGTGTGTGTGTGTGTGTGTGTGTGTGTGTGTGTGTGTGTGTGTGTGTGTGTGTGTGTGTGTGTGTGTGTGTGTGTGTGTGTGTGTGTGTGTGTGTGTGTGTGTTTGTCACACTCCAGCTATGCTCCCTGGGGCTTGCAGATGGCAACCGGAACATGCCAGATCCCCCCCACACACACACACACTCACACACACACACACACACACATACACACACCTTCTGCGCTCCAGCCATAGTGGAGGCCTGGCGTCGGGGAGCTGTCCAGTGCCAGACACCAGTTTTCCATTGTAGCTTGGTGTTCCAAGATTCCTGACAGCCTCTGATCTCCAGGGTCTGGGTAGTTTATCTGTTCTCCAGCAGAGAGAATTACATCAGAGTAGAAAACAACACAATACAATACAGTACCACAGCACACTGGTCTACGTGGACATCAACATATTCTGTCCTCTAGCAGAAAGAGCCGGGATTTAATCAAAGCGCATTACAGAGAGGAGCACTAGACAGCTGATAATGCTCATTGCTCACTGATAATGCTGATAATGCTCATTTAGCCAACAATTGATTGAATCCCCGCCTATAAAATGAATAACAATAACAGCACACTGGTCTTCATTAACATCCACATGTGTGGCTGCCCAGCTATTATCATGGAAAAACCCTGCAGACTTGCAGACCCCACCTGGGGGCGGCCCGTCAGCAAGTCCAGGACCCAGTCGCACAGGGCGGGGTCGAGACCCAGGCTACTACCAGCAGTACTACACATGCACCTGTCGACGACACAACTTGTTCTGCTTCCACAAGCACATTCAATGCTAGCATCAGTAATTCTACATTTGTTGTTAGCCCAGCTTGCATGAACGCTGACAATTGTGAATTGGATGCAGACTAAAGAGCTACTGCTCCCTTACCCGGGAAAGCACAGAACAACAGACAGGGACGTTGGACCATCGAAGAGGTGCAAATATGATGAGAACTACATTGATTTGGGGTTCACTTATATTGGGAGTAGTGCCTTTCCTCAGCCACAGTGTGTTACATGTACAAAAGTACTATCTCACAACTCAATGAAACCTTCACTCTTGCGCAGACATTTAGAAACAAAACATGACAATTTGAAAAATAAGCCACAGGTGTTCTTTGAGCGAGAATTAAGATGACTTTCAAGTAGTAAGACATGTATAAAAGCAACAGATATCATTAATAAGAAGGTGCTAGAAGCGTCTTATATGGTGAGCTACCGAGTGGCTAGGACAGGCAAGCCCCATACTATTGTGGAGGACTTAACTATTCCTGCTGCCACAGATATGGCTGGGACAATACTGGGGGAAAAGGCCCAAAAAACTATACAGACAATGCCTTCATCATCAAACAACATCATTTTATGACACATCAGTGACATGGCAGGAGATGTTTTGAAGCAATTACTGCTTCGCATACAAGCCAGTGAATTCTACGTGTTACAGCTGGATGATTCAACAGACGTGTCGGGCCTGGCACAGCTCCTGCTATATGTCCATTATGTTTATGGGGGGTCAATTAAGGAAGACATCCTCTTCTGCAAACCACTGGAAACCAGGACAACAGGAGAGAATATTTTTAAAGTACTGGACAACTTTGTGACATCAAATGGACTTTGGTGGTCAAGATGTGTTGGTATTTGAACTGATGGCACAAAATCCATGACAGGGAGACATAGTGGAGTGGTAACGCGCGGGCAAGCAGTTGCTCCCGATGCTACTTGGGTACACTGCAGCATCCACGAGAGGCTCTTGCTGCCAAGGGAATGCCTGACAGCTTGAAGTATGTTTTGGACACTACAGTGAAAATGGTTGACTTTGTTAAAGCAAGGCCCCTGAACTCGAGTGTATTTTCTGCATCATGCAATGATGGGGCAGCGACCATGTAACGCTTTTACAACATACAGAAGTGCGCTGGTTATCAAGGGGCAAAGTATTGACACGTTTATTTTTTAAATTGAGAGACGAGCTAAAGTTTTCTTTACTGACCATAATTTTCACTTGTCTGACCGCTTGCATAATGACGAGTTCCTCATACGACTGGCCTATCTGGGTGATGTTTTTTCTCACCTAAATGATCTGAATCTAGGATTACAGGGACTCTTCGCAACTATATGCAATGTGCGGGACGAAATTGAGGCTATGATTCAGAAGTTGGAGCTCTTCTCTGTCTGCATTAACAAGGACAACACACAGGTCTTTCTATCGTTGTATGATTTTTTTGTGTGCAAATTAACTCAAGCTTACAGACAATGTCAAATGTGCAAAATAGCAAAGCACCTGAGTGAGTTGGGTGCACATTTACGCCGGTACTTTCCCGAAACTGATGACACAAACAACTGAATTCATTATCCCTTTCATGCCCTGCCTCCAGTCCACTTATCGATATCTGAAAAAGAGAGCCTCATCAAAATTGCAACAAGCGGTTCTGTGAAAACTTAATTTATTCAGAAGCAACTGCCAGATTTCTGGATTGGGCTGTGCTCAGAGTATCCTGCCTTAGCAAATCGCGCTGTTAAGACACTGATGCCCTTTGCAACCACCTACCTATGTGAGAGTGGATTCTCGGCCCTCACTAGCATGAAAGCTAAATACAGGCACAGACTGTGTGAAGAAAATGATTTAAGACTGAGACTCTCTCCAATACAACCCAACATTGCAGAGTTATGTGCAAACTTTCAAGCACACCCTTCTCATTAACCTGTGGTGAGTTATTCACAATCTTCGATGAACAAATAAGGTTTTAAATGTTTGATGGCTAAATAAAGAGCAAAATTACTGATTATTCTTATATTATTTTTTGTGCCCTGGTCCTGTAAGAGCTCTTTGTCACGTCCCACAAACCGGGTTATGACAAAAACTCACACTCATTCTTACGTTTAATAAATGTATCGTATAGTGTGTGTGTGTGGCAGGCTTACAATGATGGCAAAAAAACTATATTTGAGAGTGCGCTGACCCTGGTGCTAGAGGGGGTACGCAGCTGGAAGTTGAACGTTTGAATCAAATCAAAGTGTATTTGTCACGTGTGCCGAACACAACAGGTGTAGACATTACTGTGAAATGCTTACTTACAGGCTCTAACCAATAGTGCAAAAAAGGTATTAGGTGAACAACAGGTAGGTAAAGAAATAAAACAACAGTAAAAAGACAGGCTATATACAGTAGCGAGGCTATAAAAGTAGCGAGGCTACATACAGACACCAGTTAGTCAGGCTGATTGAGGTAGTATGTACATGTAGATATGGTTAAAGTGACTATGCATATATGATGAACAGAGAGTAGCAGTAGCGTAAAAGAGGGGTTGGCGGGTGGTGGGACACAATGCAGATAGCCCGGTTAGCCAATGTGCGGGAGCACTGGTTGGTCGGCCCAATTGAGGTAGTATGTACATGAATGCATAGTTAAAGTGACTAGGCATATATGATAAACAGAGAGTAGTAGCAGCGTAAAAAGAGGGGTTGGGGGGGCACACAATGCAAATAGTCCGGGTAGCCATTTGATTACCTGTTCAGGAGTCTTATGGCTTGGGGGTAAAAACTGTTGAGAAGCCTTTTTGTCCTAGACTTGGCACTCCGGTACCGCTTGCCATGCGGTAGTAGAGAGAACAGTCTATGACTGGGGTGGCTGGGGTCTTTGACCATTTTTAGGGCCTTCCTCTGACACCACCTGGTGTAGAGGTCCTGGATGGCAGGCAGCTTAGCCCCAGTGGTGTACTGGGCCGTACGCACTACCCTTGCGGTCAGAGGCCGAGCAATTGCAATACCAGGCAGTGATGCAACCAGTCAGGATGCTCTCAACCTGCTCCACTACAGCCCCGTCGGTGAGAATGGGGGCGTGCTCGGTCCTCCTTTTCCTGTAGTCCACAATCATCTCCTTAGTCTTGGTTACGTTGAGGGATAGGTTGTTATTCTGGCACCACACGGCCAGGTCTCTGACTTCTTCCCTATAGGCTGTCTCGTCGTTGTCGGTAATCAGGCCTATAAAAAGTTTGTGAACCACTGATCTAGAGGACTCTATTCGGGGGTGGTTGATGTCACCTTGTTGTTATTGATGAAGCTCACAATGGTAGGTATGGAATTCTACCCACTGCCCTCTGATAACGATGCCCTCTGAGTGAGAAACACTCACACACACACATACGCATGCACGCACACACACACATTTACGCATGCAGGCACATGCACACACACACGCACACACACACATACACACACACACACACTAATAATTGCTTGGAGCAAGAGGACAAAGTGGTAGTTTCAGTGAGACAAACCATGTGGTCTGAAGTAAAATATGTTTACCTTTCAGTGATGCCAAGGAGAGAGTAAGAGGGAAAGAGGTAAAATATGTATACCTTTCAGTGATGCCAAGGAGAGAGTAAGAGGGAAAGAGGTAAAATATGTATACCTTTCAGTGATGCCAAGGAGAGAGTAAGAGGGAAAGAGGTAAAATAGAGAGGGACAGGGGGAAAAGTGTGAAAGAGAGAGTTTAGCTCTAAAGTCTCTCTATCAGTAACCTCTGGCTGGTAATAAAACAGGCCCTCTTTTTGGGCCTCAACCCAATGAGCCCCACTAACTAACCCCCTAACACTCCTCCCTACACCCTCACATTCTATCTCTACTTCCTCCCCACACCCTCACATTCTGTCTCTACTTCCTCCCCACACCCTCACATTCTGTCTCTACTTCCTCCCCACACCCTCACATCCTGTCTCTACTTCCTCCCCACACCCTCACATTCTGTCTCTACTTCCTCCCCTCACCCTCACATTCTGTCTCTACTTCCTCCCCACACCCTCACATTCTGTCTCTACTTCCTCCCCACACCCTCACATTTTGTCTCTACTTCCTCCCCACACCCTCACATTCTGTCTCTACTTCCTCCCCACACCCTCACATCCTGTCTCTACTTCCTCCCCACACCCTCACATCCTGTCTCTACTTCCTACCCACACCCTCACATCCTGTCTCTACTTCCTCCCCACACCCCCACACCCTCACATCCTGTCTCTACTTCCTCCCAACACCCTCACATCCTGTCTCTACTTCCTCCCCACACCCTCACATCCTGTCTCTACTTCCTCCCCACACCCTCACATCCTGTCTCTACTTCCTCCCCACACCCTCACATTCTGTCTCTACTTCCTCCCCACACCCTCACATCCTGTCTCTACTTCCTCCCCACACCCTCACATCCTGTCTCCAAGCCCTGGTGTTACATTTGTATAGGTGGTGTGGTGCCAAACCATTTAAGGTGGAACTGTATACATGTCAGTGGTTCATATCTGTCTCTCTGTGTCTGACAGGCCTGGTAATAAGGGAGGTTCCTTAAAAACTTCTTATGGCTGCAATCCCGTTAACGGGATGATATGACAACAGCCAGTGAAAGTGCACGGTGCCAAAAATAGAGACTAAATTAATCACTAACCTTTGATGATCTTCATAAGATGACACTCATAGGACTTCATGTTACACAATACATATATGTTTTGTTCGATAAAGTTCATATTTATATCCAAAAACCTCAGTTTAAATTGGCGCCATGTTCAGAAATGCCTCCAAAATATCCGGAGAAATTGCAGAGCCACGTCAAAAAACATAAATACTAATCATAAACTTTGATGAAAGATACATGTTTTACATAGAATTAAAGATACACTTGTTCTTAATGCAACCGCTGTGTCAGATTTCAAAAAGCTTTACGGCAAGAGCACAATATTCAATAATCTGAGAACAGCGTTCAGCCACAAAAGGAAGCCATACAGTTACCCGCCAAGAAGTGCAGTCAACAAAACTCATAAATACTATTATAAATCTTCACTTACCTTTGCTGATCTTTGTCGGAATGCACTCCCAGAACTCCCACTTCCACAAGAAATGTTCGTTTTGTTCGGTAATGTCCTTCATTTATGTCCAAATAGCTATTTTTGTTCGAGTGTTTGGTAAACAAATCCAAAGTAAGGAAGCGCGTTCACTAAAAGCAGACGAAATGTCAAAAAATTCCGTAACAGTCATTAGAAACATGTCAAATGATTTATTGAATCAATCTTTAGAATGTTTTTAACATAAATCTTGAATAACGTTCCAACCGGAGAATACCATTGACTTCAGATGTGCGATGGAACAGAGCTCCCTCTCATGTGAATGCGCATGGTCAGAGCATGGGCACCTCATGGCAGACCTGACTAATTCCTGTCTCCTTCGGCCCCACTTCACAGTAGAGGCATCAGACAAGGTTCTACAGACTGTTGACATCTAGTGGAAGCCGTAGGAAGTGCAAACAGATCCATATCCCACTGTGTATTCAATAGGGGTTGGGTTGAAAATTGACCAACCTCAGATTTCACAATTCCTGTTTGGATTTCTTCTCAGGTTTTTGCCTGCCATATGAGTTCTGTTATACTCACAGACATAATTCAAACAGTTTTAGAAACGTCAGAGTGTTTTCTATCCAATACTACTAATAATATGCATATATTAGCAACTGGGACTGAGGAGCAGGCAGTTTACTATGGGCACCTCTGGGCACCTTTCATCCAAGCTACTCAATACTGCCCCTGCAGCCATAAGAAGTTAAGAGGGTAAAATGGACCACTCTGTTCCTTCTGACCTCATAGATGAAGGCTGCATTCCAACACTTTACTGACACACTAAGAAGTACACCATATTAGTAGGTCAGTATGTTTAGTGCAGGACTCTCCAACCCTGTTCCTGGAGAGCTACAGTCGTGTAGGTTTTTGCTCCAACCCTAATCTAGCGCACCTGATTCTAATAATTAGCTAGTTGATCAAATGAATCAGGTTGGTTACAACTGGTGTTGGAGCAAAAACCTACAGGAGGGTAGCTCTCCAGGAACATGGTGGAGAGCCCTGTTTTAGTGTACTCTATGTAAGCCCAAAATAGATATAGAGGGAGAGTTCACTAGGTTAGAGCACATTTTTATTTCTGACGTTTTCCTGACTTGAGATCCGCATACAAACCAAACTTGAAGTTTCACACAAGTCTCTGACTGACGTCAATGAATCATATACAGTACCTGAAAGACTGAGTTGTGTATAGGCTTATATCAACTCGCTAACTATTACACTAAATCATTGTTCCTGTTAGCATTTCTGTTACTCACCACCTCTTACCGATCTCAATCATCTCCCACTACATCCCTGATGGTGACTGCTGAGCTGGGTCAGGTGGGTGAAAGGAGATAACAGTGATGACATTGATAACAGAAATGACAGAGATGACTTAGATGACAGAGATATCTACAGTGTCTTTGTTCCTCTGTGATAAACTACAGAGCTATCAGTCCCTTTGAGGTTGTGGTAGTCAGTCTGATATGCTGTATATTGGAGCCATGGTAATGGATTTATCCACCCCTTTGTCTGTCTAACTATTTGTATTCTGATGCTCCCCATACAGTAATATCCATGTTCTTACAAACTCTTCTCATCCTTTCTATGACACTCTCTTGTTTAATAACTACACTGAAATACAATACTGAAGTTGTGGTATATCAAAACATATCTTTCACAGGAGGCCATTTTTATGCACTTTCTCTTGTTGGTATGAATATGAATTTTCTTGTGTGTGGAGAGGAGAGGAGGAGGGGAGAGGAGAGGGGGAAGAGGAGAGGAGTAGAGAGGGAAGTGGAGTTCTCTTTATTCTAGTCTCCCTGGGGGTTGTTTCTGGAGGAAACCGTCAGCTCTACTCTGGAGAGAAATAATAAAGGCCTGAGTACTTGGAAGGGTTTTCCTCTGGAGATGGTTAGCCATTTCTCTCCCTCACACCTCCTCTCACCCCCCTCTCTATAACCCCATGCACCAGTCCTCTCTGCATCTGGCTGATGATGGCATTACTGTCAGGGTAAATGATCAGGTTGTCAAGGTTACAGCCAGTTCAGGCTGCCGTAACGGATATAATATTTTTAACTAGGAAGTCAGCGGGGCCTGACAGATCTCTGCCGTTCTATTGGTTCTCCAGGGAGACCTATCAGTGTTATGCAGATGTGATCACAGCCTCACAGTAAACAAACCAAATCACTCCCCAACGTACATCTCTAGTGGGCGTGCATGCATATTTGCTTGAGTGTGTGTGTGTGTGTGTGTGTGTGTGTGTGTGTGTGTGTGTGTGTGTGTGTGTGTGTGTGTGTGTGTGTGTGTGTGTGTGTGTGTGTGCGTGCGTGTGCGTGTGCGTGTGCGTGTGCGTGTGTGTGTGTGTGTGTGTGTGCATTGCAGATTGATGGGTGCCTTAAATTCTGGTGGCAGTCTCAGCTATATTGCTGGCAGACAAACACACACACACACACACACACACACACACAGTTTAAACAGCATACAAACAACAGTCAGAAATACACGTAAAGCAATGTCAGTAAAACAGTCAGTAAGACATTCAGTAAAGCAGTAAAACAGTCAGTAAAGTAGTCAGTAAGACATTCAGTAAAGCAGTAAAGTAGTCAGTAAGACATTCAGTAAAGCAGTAAAGTAGTCAGTAAGACATTCAGTAAGACATTCAGTAAAGCAGTAAAGTAGTCAGTAAGACATTCAGTAAGACATTCAGTAAAGCAGTAAAGTAGTCAGTAAGACATTCAGTAAGACATTCAGTAAAGCAGTAAAGTAGTCAGTAAGACATTCAGTAAAGCAGTAAAGTAGTCAGTAAGACATTCAGTAAGACATTCAGTAAAGCAGTAAAGTAGTCAGTAAGACATTCAGTAAGACATTCAGTAAAGCAGTAAAGTAGTCAGTAAGACATTCAGTAAGACATTCAGTAAAGCAGTAAAGTAGTCAGTAAGACATTCAGTAAGACATTCAGTAAGACATTCAGTAAAACAGTCAGTAAAGTAGTCAGTAAAACAGTCAGTAAAGTAGTCAGTAAAACAGTCAGTAAAGTAGTCAGTAAGACATTCAGTAAGACAGTCAGTAAAACAGTCAGTAAAACAGACAGTAAAGTAGTCAGTAAAACAGTCAGTAAAGTAGTCAGTAAGACATTCAGTAAGACATTCAGTAAAACATTCAGTAAGACATTCAGTAAGACATTCAGTAAAACAGTCAGTAAAACAGTCAGTAAAGTAGTCAGTAAAACAGTCAGTAAAGTAGTCAGTAAGACATTCAGTAAGACATTCAGTAAAACATTCAGTAAGACATTCAGTAAGACATTCAGTAAAACAGTCAGTAAAAATTCAGTAATAGACATCATTTAAGAGGCAGGGGGAAAACACATGCAGTTATCAGTTAAAATCTCAGACTGTTTGTTTGTAAAAGTACCAATGGACATAAAATAGCTTAGTTTCAATGTTTTTTGAAGGACGGTCCAGTCTCTAGCAGCGGAGAATTCAAAAGCATTTCACCAAAGATACTGCGTGTCTTGGGGATTGCCAGGTTTATCTAATTGCTGGATCTCAGGTTGCTGTTGGTGATGGGGGGGTCTTAGTAGTGAGCTGAGATAAAGAGCGGTCTTGCCCAGGAAGGATTTGTATATAAATGTGAGCTAGTGGGTTTGACGTCATACATGTAGGAATGGCCAGTTAATGGATCACAGTGATGGGTTTGGAAAGGTCCACTAGTGACAAAGCATATGGCAGAGGGGTAAAGCACGTTCAGTTTGTTGAGTGTGTACTTTGGGGCCATCCTTTAGACGACATCACCATATTCCAGGATGGGAGTAATGTCATTTGGACCAGGGTGGATTTAGCAGAGTGTGTGAATGAAGAATTGTTCCGGTAGAGAAAGAATATTCTGGACTTGACCTTTGCTTGAAGATTATTTGTGTGTGTGTGGAATGATAGTGCCATGTCCAGTCAGACACCCAGGGATTTGATCTGACAGACTCCAGGGCAGAGCCATCTAGTGAGGAGATGTTAAGGGGAGGGGTGATGGGCATTTTTCCGCTGGAATCAAATCAAATCATTTCAGTTCATTTGTCACGTGCGCCAAACACAACAGGTGTAGACAGTGAAATGCTTACTTACAGGCTCTAACCAACAGTGCAAAAAAGGTAAGTAAAGAAATACAAACAACAGTAAAAAGATAGTGAAAAACAGTAGCGAGGCTATATACAGTAACGAGGCTATATACAGTAACGAGGCTATATACAGTAACGAGGCTATATACAGTAGCGAGGCTATATACAGTAACGAGGCTATATACAGTAGCGTGGCTATATACAGTAGCGTGGCTATATACAGTAGCGTGGCTATATACAGTAACGAGGCTATATACAGTAACGAGGCTATATACAGTAGCGTGGCTATATACAGTAGCGTGGCTATATACAGTAACGAGGCTATATACAGTAGCGTGGCTATATACAGTAACGAGGCTATATACAGTAGCGTGGCTATATACAGTAGCGTGGCTATATACAGTAACGAGGCTATATACAGTAGCGTGGCTATATACAGTAGCGTGGCTATATACAGTAACGAGGCTATATACAGTAACGAGGCTATATACAGTAGCGTGGCTATATACAGTAGCGTGGCTATATACAGTAACGAGGCTATATACAGTAACGAGGCTATATACAGTAGCGAGGCTATATACAGTAGCGAGGCTATATACAGTAACGAGGCTATATACAGTAGCGTGGCTATATACAGTAGCGTGGCTATATACAGTAGCGAGGCTATATACAGTAACGAGGCTATATACAGTAGCGAGGCTATATACAGTAGCGTGGCTATATACAGTAGCGAGGCTATATACAGTAACGAGGCTATATACAGTAGCGTGGCTATATACAGTAGCGTGGCTATATACAGTAGCGAGGCTATATACAGTAACGAGGCTATATACAGTAGCGAGGCTATATACAGTAGCGAGGCTATATACAGTAGCGAGGCTATATACAGTAGCGAGGCTATATACAGTAACGTGGCTATATACAGTAGCGTGGCTACATACAAACACCGGTTAGTCAGGCTGATTGAGGTAGTATGTACATGTAGATATGGTTAAAGTGACTATGCATATATGATGAACAGAGAGTAAAAGTAACGTAAAGAGTGGTTGGCGGGTGGTGGGTGGGACACAATGCAGATAGCCCGGTTAGCCAATGTGCGGGAGCACTGGTTGGTCGGCCCAATTGAGGTAGTATGTACATATGTACATGAATGTATAGTTAACGTGACTATATGATAAATAGAGAGTAGCAGCAGCGTAAAAGAGGGGTTGGGGGGGGGGCACACAATGTAAATAGTCCAGGTAGCCATTTGATTACCTGTTCAGGAGTCTTCTGTACAGCACTTTGAGATATCAGCTGATGTAAGAAGGGCTATATAAATATATTTGATTTGATTTGATTTATGGCTTGGGGGTAAAAACTGTTGACTTGGCTGACTTGGCACTCCGGTACCGCTTGCCATGCGGTAGTAGAGAGAACAGTCTATGACTGGGGTGGCTTGGTTACGTTGAGGGATAGGTTGTTATTCTGGCATCACCCGGCCAGGTCTCTGACCTCCTCCCTATAGGCTGTCTCATCGTTGTCGGTGATCAGGCCTACCACTGCCTACCACTGAACAGGCTTTTGTTTTGTTTGTGTTGAGGAGGAGGGGCAGGTTAAGGAAGGTGTGCTGGATGTGAGTAAAGCTTGATTGGAGGCTTGTTCTTATAGAGTCCAAGGAGGGTCCTGATGCATAGAGAATGGCCAGGCATTCCTGTGAGAGGCCTACGTCTTCCAGTCTGTTGAGCAGGATGATGTGGTTGACTGAGTCAAAGGCCTTGGCTAGGTCCATGAAGATGGCCACAGAGTAGTGTTTATTGTCTATTGCAGCGATGATGTCATTGAGTACCTTCATGGAGGTGCTGATGCATCTGTGACCTGATCTAAAGCCAGACTGAACATCAGAGAGGATGTGGTTATGGTTTAGAAAGGGAGTTAGCGTGACACACACACACACACACAAGTGCAGGGACTCCCTTCCACAACCCAAAATCCTCTGTGAAATATTATCTAGTGAATTCACACAGAAAACAACTGTGGTTTGATTGACACATGGAGGTACTGTTCTAGTGGATGTGTGAGGATGTTTGTCTGAGTCCTGTAAACAGTTTTCTGGGAGAAGAAATACGAGATGAATAAAACCTTTTGTTGTGCTCTTGGCTGAGTAAAATTCCATAATACACATCTCTGAGAGACAGAACAGTTCAGATCAAAACCTCCTCCCTGTGTGTGTGTGTGTGTGTGTGTGTGTGTGTGTGTGTGTGTGTGTGTGTGTGTGTGTGTGTGTGTGTGTGTGTGTGTGTGTGTGTGTGTGTGTGTGTGTGTGTGTGTGTGTGTGTGGGTGTGTGTGTGTGTGTGTGTGTGTGTACAGATGGGTGTGTGTGTACAGATGGGTGTGTGTGTGTGTGTACAGATGGGTGTCTGTAGATATGAGGAGCTGTCAGTGTGTCTGTCTGAATGGAACAGGGAGCTGAGCACTGAGGCATGCTGGGATAGCTGTCATCCTGTGTGTGTGTGTGTGTGTGTGTGTGTGTGTGTGTGTGTGTGTGTGTGTGTGTGTGTGTGTGTGTGTGTGTGTGTGTGTGTGTGTGTGTGTGTGTGTGTGTGTGTGTGTGTGTGTGTGTGTGTGTGTGTGTAGGGGGAATCCTTCTGTCATCTGCATCCCCCTCTCCTTTCTCTCTCTCTCCTGGAGGTCCCTCTTTTTCTAACCCTAACCTATCCCAAAGGGCCTGAGGGAGCTTCCACCACTCATCCTGTTTCTCTAACTTGTATGTCTGAGAGAAAGAGAAAGTGTGAAACAGAGAGATCAACAGGGATTTAGGGATGGTTTCTTGGACACGGATCAAGCCTGGAGAATGGAGAATCTCCATCTGAAATTCTTTGTATCCCAGGATTAGACTTAATCTGTGTCCGAGAAACCACCCCTTAAAGAACAACAGTGAAAGAGAGAGGGACACTTTAATACTAATAGTTAAAAGTCCTAATATATTTTGAGCTATTGTGACGATATCTAATTGCTGGCAGTATGCTGTGACTGACAGTCCAGCTCCAAGGTCAGTGAAGTCTTAATTACATTTTTTTTCAATCGCTTTGGTGCAATTTTCACAAGTAAGTGGTACCTATTCACAACGCTTAGTACGAAACGCAAACAGATCCTCAAAATGGTAGTTGTTTCAAAATTAAGCACATTTTCAATTGACTTTGATTTTACTATTACTTAATCCGACTGATCTTAATTAATAATCACAAACCTATACATTTTAAACTGGTTTTTCTGCAACAGATTTTGAGAACTATATAATGAAAATTATTGTTTGTATAGTATAAACATATAAAATATGATGTATACTGTAATTTACTGCTATGGCTATTATGATTTTACTTCATAGTAAAGTTCAAAAATCTGATATTGACAAGATTGTGGTGCTAGGGCCATGCTCTTACTAACTGAGCCACACAGGATCACTACAACACTGTAAAATACATGATTACATAGAAGGTGTATAATCCCAATGAGTGTGCCACCCTCCTTCAGGCATGGATGAGGCATGCAATTACATCCATCCAGACTGTCAGGCATGGATGAGGCATGCAATTACATCCATCCAGACTGTCAGGCATGGATGAGGCATGCAATTACATCCATCCAGACTGTCAGGCATGGATGAGGCATGCAATTACATCCATCCAGACTGTCAGGCATGGATGAGGCATGCAATTACATCCATCCAGACTGTCAGGCATGGATGAGGCATGCAATTACATCCATCCAGACTGTCAGGCATGGATGCGCCACGCCAAAAGGTTTTCCCCCAGGTGTATGAACAATGAAGACATTTACTGCAATGTCTGTGAGAACCTATGGCCAAATGCTCAAGAGAGGCTTGATGCAAACTAGTGCCTGATAAACAGTAAGTTGCTTTCATTCATTTCATTTGATTCCTGTACACCTATGGCGGAATTATATCTGAACAATACATTTATTTTTTGCATCAATGATTGTGAAAGATGTATTCAATGATCACACCTTTGATCACACATGGGATATAAATTCAATTTTGTTGCCTAATGTGAAAACAGTGTAATGTACTGTTAATTTACAGTACTGAAGCATGTTATATTCACAGGGCAGTTTTGAAACATGTACCTTGTATTTGTTGCTATTGGATTAACTGGTTGTTCAAACAACTAAATTTAGAAGATATCATTATGTTGTGTTTTGGTGATTAAATCAATGTTCTCATGGTATTTCGCAGTAAGATTACGTTTTGGATCAATGGTGTGGTGAAAGATGTCTCCAAACAAATAGGATGCACAGTGAAAAAGTTTTGAATATAAAAAACTTGCTGCATTACAAGTGTTACCAGTTCGGAGTTTTGTGCTAAGCTTAGAAAAGTCAACACATACTTGTGAAAATATTACCAAAGTGACTGAAGAAATATGTAACCAATAGGGCTGATGAATCCCTCAGGCAGGCTAACTAACACTGCTGCTGCAGACTAACTAACACTGCTGCTGCTGGCTAACTAACACTGCTGCTGCAGACTAACTAACACTGCTGCTGCTGGCTAACTAACACTGCTGCTGAAGGCTAACTAACACTGCTGCCGCTGGCTAACTAACACTGCTGCTGCAGACTAACTAACACTGCTGCAGGCTAACTAACACTGCTGCTGCAGACTAACTAACTAACACTGCTGCTGCTGGCTAACTAACACTGCTGCTGCTGGCAAACTAACACTGCTGCTGCTGGCTAACTAACACTGCTGCTGCTGGTTAACTAGCACTGCTGCTGCTGGCTAACTAACACTGCTACTGGAGGCTAACTAACACTGCTGCTGCTGGCTAACTAACACTGCTGCTGCAAGCTAACTAACACTGCTGCTGCAGGCTAACTAACACTGCTGCTGCTGGCTAACTAACACTGCTGCTGCAGGCTAACTAACACTGCTGCTGCAGGCTAACTAACACTGCTGCTGCTGGCTAACTAACACTGCTACTGCAGGCTAACTAACACTGCTGCTGCAGACTAACTAACACTGCCACTGCAAGCTAACTAACACTGCTACTGCTGGCTAACTAACACTGCTGCTGCAGGCTAACTAACACTGCTGCTGCAAGCTAACTAACACTGCTGCTGCAGACTAACTAACACTGCTGCTGCTGGCTAACTAACACTGCTGCTGCTGGCTAACTAACACTGCTGCTGCAGGCTAACTAACACTGCTGCTGCAAGCTAACTAACACTGCTGCTGCAGGCTAACTAACACTGCTGCTGCTGGCTAACTAACACTGCTGCTGCAGGCTAACTAACACTGCTGCTGCTGGCTAACTAACACTGCTACTGCTGGTTAACTAGCACTGCTGCTGCTGGCTAACTAACACTGCTGCTGCTGGCAAACTAACACTGCTGCTGCTGGCTAACTAACACTGCTGCTGCTGGCTAACTAACACTGCTGCTGCAGGCTAACTAACACTGCTGCTGCTGGCTAACTAACACTGCTGCTGCTGGCTAACTAACACTGCTGCTGCAGGCTAACTAACACTGCTGCTGCTGGCTAACTAACCCTGCTGCTTCCTATCACAGGAAGGCCATAAAGATCATCAAGGACAACAACCACCCGAGCCACTGCCTGTTCACCCCGCTATCATCCAGAAGGCGAGGTCAGTACAGGTGCATCAAAGCAGGGACCGAGAGACTGAAAAACAGCTTCTATCTCAAGGCCATCAGACTGTTAAACAACCACCACTAACATTTAGTGGCCAACATACTGACTCAACTCCAGCCACTTTAATAATGGGAATTTATGGAAATGTATGTAAAAATGTATCACTCGCCACTTTAAACAATGCCACTTAATATAATGTTTACATACCCTACATTACTCATGTCATATGTATATGTATATACTGTACTCTATATCATCTACTGCATCTTGCCATCTTTATGTAATACATGTATCACTAGCCGCTTTGAACTATGCCACTTTATGTTTATATACCCTACATTACTCATCTCATATGTATATACTGTACTCTATACCATCTACTGCATCTTGCCTATGCCGTTCTGTACCATCACTCATTCATATATCTTTATGTACATATTCTTTATCGCTTTACACTTGTGTGTATAAGGTAGTAGTTGTGGAATTGTTAGGTTAGATTACTCGTTGGTTATTACTGCATTGTCGGAACTAGAAGCACAAGCATTTTGCTACACTCGCATTAACATCTGCTAACCATGTGTATGTGACAAATAAAATTTGATTTGATTTTGATTTGATTTGATAACTAACACTGCTACTGCAGGCTAACTAACACTGCTGCTGCAGGCTAACTAACACTGCTACTGCTGGCTAACTAACACTGCTACTGCAGGCTAACTAACACTGCTACTGCAGGCTAACTAACACTGCTACTGCAGGCTAACTAATACAGCTGCAGGCTAACTAATACTGCTACTGCAGGCTAACTAACACTGCTGCTGCAGGCTAACTAACACTGCTGCTGCTGGCTAACTAACACTGCTGCTGCAGGCTAACTAACACTGCTGCTGCTGGCTAAATAACACTGCTGCTGCTGGCTAACTAACACTGCTGCTGCTGGTTAACTAGCACTGCTGCTGCTGGCTAACTAACACTGCTGCAGGCTAACTAACACTGCTACTGCTGGGTAACTAACACTGCTACTGCTGGGTAACTAACACTGCTACTGCTGGGTAACTAACACTGCTACTGCTGGGTAACTAACACTGCTACTGCAGGCTAACTAACACTGCTGCTGTAGGCTAACTAATACAGCTGCAGGCTAACTAATACTGCTGCTGCTGGTTAACTAGCACTGCTGCTGCTGGGTAACTAACACTGCTGCAGGCTAACTAACACTGCTACTGCTGGGTAACTAACACTACTACTGCAGGCTAACTAACACTGCTGCAGGCTAACTAACACTACTGCTGCTGGCTACCTAACACTGCTGCTGCTGGTTAACTAGCACTGCTGCTGCTGGCTAACTAACACTGCTACTGCTGGCTAACTAATACTGCTGCTGCTGGCTAACTAACACTGCTACTGCAGGCTAACTAACACTGCTGCTGCAGGCTAACTAACACTGCTGCTGCAGGCTAACTAACACTGCTGCTGCTGCAGGCTAACTAACACTGCTGCTGCTGACAAAATGTTGCTGCTGTTTGTTTCAATCATTAATCCTCATTATTTCTCTCATAATTACAGATGTTTTATTTGCTTTGGTAATATTTTCACAAGTGTGTGGTACATTTTCACAACTCTTAGTACAAAACTCCAAACCGGTCACACTTGAAACACAGCCAGTCTTTCATTCAAAACCTGTCATTGTGCGTTCATTTGGATTGTAAACATCTCTCACCACCCAACCATTGATTCAAAATTTACAGTAAGTTTATTGTTAAATGTAATGAGAACATTACTACATTACAATATATTTTCAATTTATTAATTTTAACTACCAGTTCATCCATTAAAAAACAATGCAAGATACGTGTTTCAAATGGCCCTGAGAGGTGCTGTAAATGATATGCTACAGTACTGTAAATTACAGTAGATTACACCATTTTCACATTAGGCAATACACTTACATTATGCAACAAAATGTACAGAAAATCTATAATTTCCATAATATTTATCCAATGTGTAATCAAAGGTGTGATCAATGAAGATATCCTCTACAACAGTGGTTCCCAAACGTTTTATAGTCCCGTACCCCTTCAAACATTCAACCTCCAGCTGCGTACCCCCTCTAGCACCAGGGTCAGAGCACTCTCAAATGTTGTTTTCTGCTTTCATTGTAAGCTTGCCATTTACACACTACACAATACATTTATTAAACATAAGGATGAGTGTTCTTATAGGATCAGGGCACAAATAATAATATAATACTAATTACTAATTTTGCTCTTTATTTAGCCATCTAACATATAAAACCTTATTTGTTCATCCACAATTGTGAATAACTCACCACAAGTTAATGAGAAGGGTGTGTTTGAAAGGATGCACATAACTCTGCAATTTTGGGTTGTATTGGAGAGAGTCTCAGTCTTTTTCCTCACACAGCCTGTAATTAGTTTTCATGTTAGTGAGGGCCGAGAATCCACTCTCACATGGGTACGTGGTTGCAAAGGGCATCAGTGTCTTAACAGTGCGGTTTGCCAAGGCAGGATACTCGGAGCGCAGCCCACTCCACACTGCCCTTTCCCACCAGGACAAAAGGAACACCTATGTGAGAATGCTATTCATTGACTACAGCTCAGCGTTCAACACCATAGTGCCCTCAAAGCTCATCAATGAGCTAAGGACCCTGGGACTAAACACCTCCCTCTGCAACTGGATCCTGGACTTCGTGACTGGCCGCCCCCAGGTGGTAAGGGTAGGTAACGACACATCTGCCACGCTGATCCTCAACACAGGGTCCCCTCAGGGGTGCGTGCTCATTCCCCTCCTGTACTCCCTGTTCACTCATTACTGCACGGCCAGGCACAAAGCTGTCCAGTACTTTAAAAAAATTATGTCCTGGTTTCCAGTGGTTTGCAGAAGAGGATGTATTCCTTAATTGACCCCCCATTAACATAATGGACATGTACCAGGAGCTGTGCCAGGCCCGACACGTCTGTTGAATCATCCAGCTGTAACACGTAGAATTCACTGGCTTGTATGCGAAGCAGTAATTGCTTCAAAACATCTCCTGCCATGTCACTGATGTGTCATAAAATGATGTTGTTTGATGAAGGGATTGTCTGTATAGTTTTTTGGGCCTTTTCCCCCAGTATTGTCCCAGCCTTATCTGCGGCAGCAGGAAGAATTAAGTCCTCGACTGGTATGGGGCTTGTATGTGTAACGGTGTTCCTCCTCCTCTTCATACGAAGAGGAGGAGTAGTGATTCGACCAAGGCGCAGCGTTGTGATATGACATGATATTTATTTAAACAAGACGAAAACAAACTATACTTGACTAACTAACAAAACAATAAACGATGTAGACTGACCTGAACGTAAGAACTTACATGTAACACGAAGAACGCACGAACCGGGAAAACAGACTACACAAAAACCGAACGAACAAACATACCGAAACAGTCCCGTGTGGCGCAACATACACAGACACGGAAGACAATCACCCACAAACTAACAGTGTAAAACAGCCTACCTATATATGATTCTCAATCAGAGGAAATGAATAACACCTGTCCCTGATTGAGAACCATATAAGGCTAATTAACCAACACACTCCCACATAGAACAAACAACACAGACTGCCCATCCCAACTCACGCCCTGACCAACTAAACACATACAAAACAAGAGAAAACAGGTCAGGAACGTGACATAACCCCCCCCTTAAGGTGCGAACTCCGGGCGCACCAGCACAAAGTCTAGGGGAGGGTCTGGGTGGGCATCTGACCACGGTGGTGGCTCAGGCTCTGGGCGAGGTCCCCACCCCACCATAGTCAATCCCAGCTTCCGTATTCCCCTCTGAATGACCACCCTCCTATTCCACCCACTTAATTTAAAGGGTACCGTTGAGATAAGGGGCAGCACCGGGATAAGGTAGCTCAGGACAGAGAGATAGCTCAGGACAGAGAGGTAGGTCAGGATAGAGGATAGCTCAGGATGGAGGGGCAACTCCGGACTGAAGGGCAGCTCCGGACAGAGAGACAGCTCTGGACTGAGGGGCAGTTCAGGATTAATGGCAGCTCTGGGCTGAGGGGTAGCTCATGGCTGGCTGACGGCTCTGGACGCTCATGGCTGGCTGACGGCTCTGGACGCTCATGGCTGGCTGACGGCTCTGACAGATCCTGTCTGGTTGGCTGCTCTGGCAGATCCTGTCTGGTTGGCGGCTCTGGCAGATCCTGTCTGGTTGGCGGCTCTGGCAGATCCTGTCTGGTTGGCGGCTCTGGCAGATCCTGTCTGGTTGGCGGCTCTGGCAGATCCTGACTGACGAATGGCTCTAGCGGCTCCTGACTGACTAACGGCTCTGACGGCTCGGGACAGACGGGCGGCTCTAATGGCTCGGGACAGACGGATGGCTCAGACGGCGCTGGGGAGACGGATGGCTCAGACGGCGCTGGGGAGACGGATGGCTCAGACGGCGCTGGGGAGACGGATGGCTCAGACGGCGCTGAGGAGACGGATGGCTCAGATGGCGCTGAGGAGACGGATGGCTCAGATGGCGCTGCGGAGACGGATGGCTCAGATGGCGCTGCGGAGACGGATGGCTCTGGCTGATCCTGTCTGGCGGAAGGCTTTGGCTGCTCCTGTCTGGCGGAAGGCTCTAGCGGCTCCTGTCTGGCGGAAGGCTCTAGCGGCTCCTGTCTGGCGGAAGGCTCTGTAGGCTCATGGCAGACGGGCGGCTTTGCAGGCTCATGGCAGACGGGCGGCTTTGAAGGCTCAATACAGACGGGCAGTTCATGCGGCGCTTGGCAGACGGACAGTTCAGGCGCCGTTGGGCAGACGGCAGACTCTGGCCGGCTGAGACGCACTGTAGGCCTGGTACGTGGTGCCGGAACTGGAGGCACCGGACTAAGGACACGCACCTTCAGGCTAGTGCGGGGAGCAGGGACAGGGCACACTGGATTCTCAAAACGCACTATGGACATGGTGCGTGGTACCGGCACTGGTGGTACCGGGCTAAGGGCACGCACCTCAGGGCGAGTGCGGGGAGAAGGAACAGTGCGTACAGGGCTCTGGAGACGCACAGGTGGCTTAGTGCGTGGTGCCGGAACTGGAGGCACTGGGCTGGAGACACGCACCATAGGGAGAGTGCGTGGAGTAGGCACTGGTGGTACTGGGCTGGGGCGGGGAGGTGGCGCCGGAAATACCGGACCGTGCAGGCGTACTGGCTCCCTTGAGCATTGAGCCTGCCCAACCTTACCTGGTTGAATGCTCCCCGTTGCCCGACCAGTGCGGGGAGGTGGAATAACCCGCACCGGGCTATGTAGGCGAACCGGGGACACCATGCGTAAGGCTGGTGCCATGTAAGCCGGCCCGAGGAGACGTACTGGTGGCCAGATATGTAGGGCCGGCTTCATGACATCCGGCTCAATACTCAATCTAGCCCTACCAGTGCAGGGAGGTGGAATAACCCGCACCGGGCTATGAACCCGTACAGGAGACACCGTGCGCTCTACTGCGTAACACGGTGTCTGCCCGTACTCCCGCTCTCCACGGTTAGCCTGGGAAGTGGGCGCAGGTCTCCTACCTGCCCTCGGCCCACTACCTCTTAGCCCCCCCCCAATAAATTTTTGGGTAGTACTCACGGGCTTTTCGGGAACCATATAAGGCTAATTAACCAACACACTCCCACATAGAACAAACAACACAGACTGCCCATCCCAACTCACGCCCTGACCAACTAAACACATACAAAACAAGAGAAAACAGGTCAGGAACGTGACAGTATGGGGCTTGCCTGTCCTAGCCACTCGGTAGCTCACCATATAAGACGCTTCTAGCCCCTTCTTATTAATGGAATCTGTTGCTTTTATACATGTATTACTACTCGAAAGTCATCTTAATTCTCGCTCAAAGAACACCCGTGGCTTATTTTTCAAATTGAGTTGTGAGATAGTACTTTTGCACATATAACACTGTGGCTGAGGAAAGGCACTACTCCCAATATAAGTGAACCACAAATCAATGTAGTTCTCATCATATTTGCGCCTCTTTGATGGTCCAACGTCCCTGCTGTTGTTCTGTGCTTTCCCGGGTAAGGGGGCAGTAGCTCTTTAGGCTGCATCCGATTCACAATTGTCAGCGTTCATGCAAGCTGGGCTAACAACAAATGTAGAATTACTGATGCTAGCCTTGAATGTGCTTGTGGAAGCAGAACAAGTTGTGTCGTCGACAGGTGCATGTGTAGTACTGCTGGTAGTAGCCTGGGTCTCGACCCCGCCCTGTGCGACTGGGTCCTGGACTTCCTGACGGGCCGCCCCCAGGTCGTGAAGGTAGGAAACAACATCTCCACTCCGCTGGTCCTCAACAATGGGGCCCCACAAGGGTGCATTCTCAGCCCTCTCCAGTACTCCCTGTTCACCCACGACTGCGTGGCCATGCACGCCTCCAACTCAATCATCAAGTTTGCAGACGACACAACAGTGGTAGGCTTGATTACCAACAACGACGAGACAGCCTACAGGGAGGAGGTAAGGGCCCTCGGAGTGTGGTGTCAGGAAAATAGCCTTTCACTCAATGTCAACAAAACAAAAGAGATGATTGTGAACTTCAGTAAACAGCAAAGGGAGCACCCCCCCTATCCACATTGACGGGACAGCAGTGGAGAAGGTGGAAAGTTTTATGTTCCTCAGTGTACATATCACCGACCAAGTGAAATGGTCCACCCACACAGACAGTGTGATGAAGAGGGCGCAATAGCGCCTCTTCAATCTCAAGAGGCTGAAAAAATGTGGCTTGTCCCTGAAAACCCTCACTAACTTTTACATATGCACAATTGAGAGCGTCCTGTCGGGCTGTATCAACGCCTGGTACGGCAACTGCACCGCCCACAACCGCAGGGCTCTCCAGAGGGTGGTGCGGTCTGCACAACGCATCACCGGGGGCAAACTACCTGCCCGCCAGGACACCTACAGCACCCGATGTCACAGGAAGGCAAAAAAGATCATCAAGGACAATAACCACCCGAGCCACTACCTGTTCACCCCTCTTCCATCCAAAAAGCGAGGTCAGTACAGATGCATGAAAGCTGGGACAGAGAGATTGAAAAACAGCTTATATCTCAAGGCCATCAGATTGTTAAACAGCCACCACTAGCAAAAGCCGGGCTGTACAAAAGAGATGATGCCTACAGTACCTACAGACTTGATATCATTGGCCACTTTAATAAATGGAACACTAGTCACTTTAATAATACCACTTTAAGAATGTTTACATATCTCGCATTACTCATCTCATGTGTATATACTGTATACTGTATCCTTCACCATCTATTATATACTATCTATTGCATTTTAGCCACTCTGTCACTGCTCATCCATATATCTTATACCTATATATTCTCATCCCATTCCTTTACTAGATTGTGTGTATTAGGTTTTGTTATGGAATTTGTTAGATATTAGGTTTTGTTGTGGAATTGTGAGATATTAGGTTTTGTTGTGGAATTGTTAGATATTACCTGTTAGATACTGCTGCACTGCCGGATCTAGAAGCAGAAGCAGTTCACTACACTCACAATAACATCTGCTAACCATGTGTATGTGACCAATACAATTTGATTTGATTTGATTTGATAGCTGCGCACATGGAGATGTTACCCCCACGTTGTCCAGGCACTTGGACAGTCGCCCATTGGCCAATGATGTTCCACCCACGGTGCCAGGTTCTGGCCAGGTTGAAGCCCGCTTCATCAACAAAGATATACTTGTGATGGTTCACAGCATCAAGCACCATCACCCTCTAAACATATATTTTGGTTTGTTATTTTTACAGTATAGTTCCAATATGATATTGTGAAGTAGTATGTGCATCCAATAGTAATAGTAATAAAGTATATAGTACTGTACCTGAACATACTCAGCCTGCAGTTGTTTCACCCGGTCGTTGTTTCTCTTAAAAGGCACCAGGTAAATGTGTTTCATAGATACCTGGTGCCTCTTCTAAAGGCAGGTGATTGTTGGTAGGCTGAAGGATGTCACATTGGCAAAGGTGTCATCGTTCTCCTCAATGGCCTGCTCTATTTCGGACAGCCGTATGTTATTCCTGGCCCTCACCATGTCCACCACTGCCCACTCCTGCTGGTCGTCAGCACACGGCCATGGCCACCACCATGGGGTCATCTGTCAATAGGGTAGAACAGAGTATACTGTCAATAGGGTAGAACAGAGTATACTGTCAATAGGGTAGAACAGAGTATACTGCCAATAGATCATACTGTAAGAATACTGTAACATGTGTTGTGAATTTACATGCATTACAATATGGTATTACTGTAAAGGTAATGGTAAAGCATAGTGCATATCCTGCAGACTTACCGGTTTTCTTGGCAAAATGTTCTCATGATCAAATTGACAGTTGATCTTTTCAGATTGGGGTGCACTAGTCTGGCAGCCTCTGCCATGCCAAGGCCTCTGTTTACCACATGGTCAATGACGATGACACCACAGTTCCCTGCCGTCTGCCTCTCTCTCTGATGTCCACCTCTTTGATGGGGCCCATGCCCACCTCTTTGTCCTCTTTGATGGGGCCCATGCCCACTTCTTTGACCTCTTTGTCGGGGCCCATGCCCACCTCTTTGTCCTCTTTGACGGGGCCCATGCCCACTTCTTTGACCTCTTTGTCGGGGCCCATGGCCACCTCTCTGACCTCTTTGATGGGGCCCATGCCCATTTCTTTGACCTCTTTGACGGGGACCATGCCCACCTCTTTGACCTCTTTGATGGGGCCCATGCCCACCTATTTGACCTCTTTGATGGGGCCCATACCCATCTCTTTGACCTCTTTGATGGGACCAATGCCCACCTCTTTGACCTCTTTGATGGGGCCCATACCCATCTCTTTGACCTCTTTGACGGGGCCCATGCCCACCTCTTTGACGGGGCCCATGCCCACCTCTTTGACCTCTTTGACGGGACCAATGCCCACCTCTTTGACCTCTTTGATGGGACCCATGCACACCTCTTTGACCTCTTTGATGGGACCCATACCCATCTCTTTGACCTCTTTGAAGGGACCAATGCACACCTCTTTGACTGGCCCCTTGTCCACAAGCTCTTTGATTTCTTCCTCTCCCTTGCTGTCTATACTGCTCCATGATGAAAGAATTGGAAGTGTTCACACACACTATTTTATATGGTGACCAATTGTTGTTACCACCAATGTGAAATCAATTAGCAAGAATGAGTAGTCATTATGTAGGGTTATCATGTATCATACAGGTCATTTAGATGTTTCTACTTTACAAACTCACATTTTATTTCTGTAGTTCTCAAAATCCATATATAGTAGACAAACCATTTAAAAGTCTATAGGTTTACCAAACTGTTAAGTGATTAACCATTAAGCACAGTTGGCTTAAGTGATGGTGAAATGTATTTAAACACAATGAGAAGAGAATCTTATGAAAAGCATTGTGAGCATTGCATTGTGAAAGGCAATTACTTTACATGAAAGGTATTTCTAAATGAAACACGAATTAGGTTTGGTGAAAAGGTTACTGTGTGATTTTGTGTATTGTACTTAGTCAATTGAAAATGTGCTTAAAGTAAAAAAACAAACCAACCTTTTTGATGATCTGTTTTGAGTTTTGTACTAAGAGTTGTGAAAATTTACCACATACACTATATGTACAAAATTATGTGGACTCCCCTTCAAATTAGTGGATTCTACTTCAGCCACACTGTTGCTGTCAGGTGTATAAAATCTAGCACACAGCCATGCAATCTCCATAGACAAACATTGGCAGTAGAATGGCCAGTACTGAAGAGCTCAGTAACTTTCAACGTGGCACCATCATAGGATGCCACCTTTCCAACAAGGCAGTTCGTCAAATTTCAACTGTAAGGGCTGTTATTGTGAAGTGGAAACGTCTAGGAGCAACAACAGCTCAGTTGCGAAGTGGTAGGCCACACAAGCTCACAGAATGGAACCGCTGAGGGCTGAAGCAGGTAGTGCAAAAAAATCGTCTGTCTTCGGTTGCAACACTCATTACCGAGTTCCAAACTGCTTCTGGAAGAAACGTCAGCACAATAACCGTTCGTCGTGAGCTTCATGAAATGGGTTTCCATGGCCGCGCAGCCGTACACAAGCCTAAGATCACCATGCGCAATGCCAAGCGCCGGCTGGAGTAGCATAAAGCTTGCCATCATTGGACTCCGGAGCAGTGGAAACACGTTCTCTGGAGTGATGAATAACGCATCACCATCTGGCAGTCCGACAGGACGAATCTGGGTTTGGTGGATGCCTGGAGAACGATACCTGCCCTAATGCATAGTGCCAACTGTAAAGTTTGGTGGAGGAGGAATACTGGTCTGGGGCTGTTTAACATGGTTCAGGCCCCTTAGTTACAGTGAAGGGAAATCTTAACTCTACACCATACAATGACATTCTAGATGATTCTGTGCTTCCAACTTTGTGGCAACAGTTGGGGAAGGCCCTTTCCTGTTTCAGCATGACAATGCCCCGTGCACAAAGCGAGGTCCATACAGAAATGGTTTGATGAGATCGTCCTTGCGTGCGTGCCTGTGCATCTCTCCTCTGATTGTGTTTCTACCACTAGTATGGATATGACAGCCAGTAACAGAGGGATAAATACCAGTATCACATCACAGTCTCTCTCCTCTGATTGTGTTTCTACCACTAGTATGGATATGACAGCCAGTAACAGAGGGATAAATACCAGTATCACATCACAGTCTCTCTCCTCTGATTGTGTTTCTACCACTAGTATGGATATGACAGCCAGTAACAGAGGGATAAATACCAGTATCACATCACAGTCTCTCTCCTCTGATTGTGTTTCTACCACTAGTATGGATATGACAGCCAGTAACAGAGGGATAAATACCAGTATCACATCACAGTCTCTCTCCTCTGATTGTGTTTCTACCACTAGTATGGATATGACAGCCAGTAACAGAGGGATAAATACCAGTATCACATCACAGTCTCTCTCCTCTGATTGTGTTTCTACCACTAGTATGGATATGACAGCCAGTAACAGAGGGATAAATACCAGTATCACGTCACAGTCTCTCTCCTCTGTGCCTCACATTATACTAACAGCTAGATGTAGTGTTAATGTGATCGCTTCCAGTACCAATACCTCTATCTATTTCAGTTTGGATAAATAGAACGTTTAATAAAGACAGGGCTGGCTTTAGACTGAGCTGGATGCAAATAAAAAATTATAATTGCGCCCACGCATCTCATCTCATCTGGAACACAGTGGTAATGTAGAGATGTCATTATAACTCAACAGTTATCTAACACAACAGACTGCATGGAGAGATCTGCTCCATCTATTCTCCTATCTTCTCTTCTCTCTTCACCTCTTTTACTCTCTTCTCTGCTCTTATCTCTCCCTCTCTCTCCCTACTTCCCTCCCTCCCTCTCTCTCTCCCTCACTCTCTCTCTCTCTCTCTCTCTCTCTCTCTCTCTCTCCCTCACTCTCTCTCTCTCTCTCTCTCTCTCTCTCTCTCTCTCTCTCTCTCTCTCTCCCTCAATCTCTCTCTCTCTCTCTCTCCCTCTCTCTCTCTCTCTCTCTCTCTCTCTCTCCCTCTCTCTCTCTCTCTCTCTCTCTCGCTCTCTCGCTCTCTCTCTCTCTCTCGCTCTCTCGCTCTCTCTCTGTCTCTGTCTCCCTCTCTCTCTATCTGTCTCTCTCTCTCTCTCTCTGTCTCTCTCTGTCTCTGTCTCTGTCTCTGTCTCTGTCTCTGTCTCTGTCTCTGTCTCTGTCTCTGTCTCTGTCTCTGTCTCTGTCTCTGTCTCTGTCTCTGTCTCTGTCTCTGTCTCTCTCTCTCTCTCTGTCTCTGTCTCTGTCTCTCTCTCTCTCTCTCTCTCTCTCTCTCTCTCTCTCTGTCTCTCTCTCTCTCTCTCTGTCTCTCTCTCTCTCTCTCTCTCTGTCTCTGTCTCTGTCTCTGTCTCTCTCTCTGTCTCTCTCTCTGTCTCTGTCTCTCTCTGTCTCTGTCTCTGTCTCTCTCTGTCTCTCTCAAATTCAAATTCAAATTCAAGCTGCTTTATTGGCATGAAAAACATTGTGTCAATATTGCCAAAGCAACAATGTATACAATATACATTGTAATACAATTAAAACAATGACAAATAATAATATAGAATGGCAGTAAATAATAATACAAAATTAAATATAAAAATAGTAACAATAAAATGGTAACAGTCAATAGTCGAATGTTATGTATGGTGTAATGCACCACTACCACCACCACCATCATTAAACTGCTATCATTACCATTACCACCCATACCATTACTATTTGGAATGATAAATAACAATAATAATACTAATAACAATAACAGTAATAACAATAACAGTCATAATAAGTAAGTAACTGCTTACTATGCAGATGTTATTATTCAGTGTCCCTCAGGCTATGGCAGGCAAATACATATTTGGCTGCAAGAGGAGCCATTGCTCCTTCGCCCATGAGTATTTTTAGTTTTTCCTCTGGGTTTAATAAGTTAAAATTTGGAATAAATGTAGTCATTTCTGTGAATAATGAATCTCTTGGTGAGGAATATTTATCACAGTAAAGGAGAAAGTGCATCTCTGTTTCTACCTCCCCTGTCGTGCAGTGACCACACACACGCTCCTCTTTGGGTAGCCATGTCTTTTTATGTCTGCCGGTTTCTATTGCCAATCGGTGGTCACTCAGCCTGTACTTGGTAAGGATCTGTCTCTGCTTCGAATCTCTGACAGAGTAGAGATATTCAGCCAATTCATATTCTCTGTTTAGGGTCAGATAGCAATTTAGTCGGCTTTGGGATTTTGTTTCGTTTTTCCAATGTTGTAAATATGAGTCCTTTGATTGGTTCATGATTTTGTTTATTGGAATTCTTTCTTTTGAAGCAGTGCTGGTGTCAGCTTGGTTGGTTAGGTCCAACACCAGCTGACTGAGAGGGCTCGTTTCTGGGCTCAGCTCTTGGGTTTGAAGTGCTTTAAATTGCAGACTCGAATTTGGACTTGAATTTAGATGTAGCCAAAATTTTAATGATATTTTCTGTATTTTCATTATTACTGGAAAGCGGCCCAATTCTGCCCTACATGCATTAGTTGGTGTATTTCTCTGGACTTGTAGGATTTTCCGACAGAATTCTGCATGTAGGGTTTCAATTGGATGTTTGTCCCACATTTTAAAGTCCAGTTTATTGAGTGGCCCCCAAACCTCACTTCCGTAAAGAGCTATTGGTAGGATTACACTGTCAAATATTTTGGTCCAAATTCTAATTGGGATGTTGATTTTGAATAATTTCATTTTTATTGCATACAATGCTCTGCGGGCTTTTTCTTTGAGTGCATTCACTGCCATATTAAAGTTTCCCGATGCAGATATGGTCAGACCAAGGTAGGTGTAATTTTTTGTGTGTTCAATTATGGTGTTGTTCAGGGTGAATTTATATTTGTGTTTCTGACATCTGTTTTGTTTTTGGAAAATCATGATTTTAGTTTTTGGGAAATTTACTGCCAGGGCCCAATTATGGCAATATTGCTCTAGAATATTAATGTTCTGTTGAAGACCTTCTTTGGTTGGTGATAGAAGTACCAAGTCATCAGCATATAGCAGGTATTTCACCTCTGTGTCAAATAGTGTGAGTCCTGGGGCTGGAGAATGGTCCAACATGTCTGCTAATTCATTGATATAAATGTTGAAAAGATTTGGACTCAAACTACAGCCTTGTCTCACACCTCGACATTGTGAAAAGAATTCTGTTCTTTGGTTTTTGATTTTTATTGCACACTTGTTTTCTGTGTACATACATTTTATTAAGTCATATACCTTACTTACTCTCTCTCTCTGTCTCTGTCTCTGTCTCTGTCTCTGTCTCTGTCTCTGTCTCTGTCTCTGTCTCTGTCTCTGTCTCTCTCTGTCTCTGTCTCTGTCTCTCTCTGCCCAAGAGAATAATTACCAGCGGTATATAGCACCAGGTCCATGTCCCCAGAGCTTTATCCAACCAGACGGAGTGGTATAGTCATACTAATTGTTCTCATTATATGGAACACTGACACCATGTGGACTGAAATCACCAGATATTATCTAGATTCTTCAGACCAGCTAGCTAGATAATGACTGCTGGTGGGAAGTGATGTGTTTATAGGAGGATCGTCTTCTGTGTGTTTATAGAGGTCTGTTCTCATGTGTGTTTATAGAGGTCTGTTCTCATGTGTGTTTATAGAGGTTAGTTCTCATGTGTGTTTATAGAGGTCTGTTCTCATGTGTGTTTATAGAGGTTAGTTCTCATGTGTGTTTATAGAGCTCCGTTCTCATGTGTGTTTATAGAGGTTAGTTCTCATGTGTGTCTATAGAGGTTAGTTCTCATGTGTGTTTATAGAGGTTAGTTCTCATGTGTGTTTATAGAGGTTAGTTCTCATGTGTGTTTATAGAGGTTAGTTCTCATGTGTGTCTATAGAGGTTAGTTCTCATGTGTGTTTATAGAGGTTAGTTCTCATGTGTGTTTATAGAGGTCTGTTCTCATGTGTGTAATAGAGGTTAGTTTATAGAGGTTAGTTCTCATGTGTGTTTATAGAGGTCTGTTCTCATGTGTGTTTATAGAGTTTAGTTCTCATGTGTGTTTATAGAGGTTAGTTCTCATGTGTGTCTATAGAGGTTAGTTCTCATGTGTGTTTATAGAGGTTAGTTCTCATGTGTGTTTATAGAGGTTAGTTCTCATGTGTGTCTATAGAGGTTAGTTCTCATGTGTGTTTATAGAGGTTAGTTCTCATGTGTGTTTATAGAGGTTAGTTCTCATGTGTGTCTATAGAGGTTAGTTCTCATGTGTGTTTTTAGAGGTTAGTTCTCATGTGTGTTTATAGAGCTCTGTTCTCATGTGTGTAATAGAGGTTAGTTTATAGAGGTTAGTTCTCATGTGTGTTTATAGAGGTCTGTTCTCATGTGTGTTTATAGAGGTTAGTTCTCATGTGTGTTTATAGAGGTTAGTTCTCATGTGTGTTTATAGAGCTCTGTTCTCATGTGTGTTTATAGAGGTTAGTTCTCATGTGTGTCTATAGAGGTTAGTTCTCATGTGTGTTTATAGAGGTCTGTTCTCATGTGTGTTTATAGAGGTTAGTTCTCATGTGTGTTTATAGAGGTTAGTTTATAGAGGTTAGTTCTCATGTGTGTAATAGAGGTTAGTTATAGAGGTTAGTTCTCATGTGTGTTTATAGAGCTCTGTTCTCATGTGTGTTTATAGAGGTCTGTTCTCATGTGTGTTTATAGAGCTCTGTTCTCATGTGTGTTTATAGAGGTTAGTTCTCATGTGTGTTTATAGAGGTTAGTTCTCATGTGTGTTTATAGAGGTCTGTTCTCATGTGTGTTTATAGAGGTCTGTTCTCATGTGTGTTTATATAGGTCTGTTCTCATGTGTGTTTATAGAGGTCTGTTCTCATGTGTGTTTATAGAGGTTAGTTCTCATGTGTGTCTATAGAGGTTAGTTCTCATGTGTGTTTATAGAGGTTAGTTCTCATGTGTGTTTATAGAGGTTAGTTCTCATGTGTGTCTATAGAGGTTAGTTCTCATGTGTGTTTATAGAGGTTAGTTCTCATGTGTGTTTATAGAGGTCTGTGCTCATGTGTGTAATAGAGGTTAGTTTATAGAGGTTAGTTCTCATGTGTGTTTATAGAGGTCTGTTCTCATGTGTGTTTATAGAGGTTAGTTCTCATGTGTGTTTATAGAGGTTAGTTCTCATGTGTGTCTATAGAGGTTAGTTCTCATGTGTGTTTATAGAGGTTAGTTCTCATGTGTGTTTATAGAGGTCTGTTCTCATGTGTGTTTATAGAGGTTAGTTCTCATGTGTGTTTATAGAGGTTAGTTCTCATGTGTGTTTATAGAGGTTAGTTCTCATGTGTGTTTATAGAGGTCTGTTCTCATGTGTGTTTATAGAGGTTAATTATCATGTGTGTTTAAAGAGGTTAGTTCTCATGTGTGTTTATAGAGGTCTGTTCTCATGTGTGTTTATAGAGGTTAGTTCACATGTGTGTCTATAGAGGTTAGTTCTCATGTGTGTTTATAGAGGTCTGTTCTCATGTGTGTTTATAGAGGTTAGTTCTCATGTGTGTTTATAGAGGTCTGTTCTCATGTGTGTTTATAGAGGTCTGTTCTCATGTGTGTTTATAGAGGTCTGTTCTCATGTGTGTTTATAGAGGTCTGTTCTCATGTGTGTCTATAGAGGTCTGTTCTCATGTGTGTTTATAGAGGTTAGATCTCGTGTGTGTTTATAGAGGTTAATTATCATGTGTGTTTATAGAGGTTTGTTCTCATATGTGTTTATAGAGGTTAATGATCATGTGTGTTTATAGAGGTTAGTTCTCATGTGTGTTTATAGAGGTCTGTTCTCATGTGTGTTTATAGAGGTTAGTTCTCATGTGTGTTTATAGAGGTTAGTTCTCATGTGTGTTTATAGAGGTCTGTTCTCATGTGTGTTTATAGAGGTTAATTATCATGTGTGTTTATAAAGGTTAGATCTCATGTGTGTCTTTAGAGGTTAGTTCTCATGTGTGTTTATAGAGGTTAGTTCTCATGTGTGTTTCTACACACACACTCACTTCTTGACACACACACACACACACACACACACACACACACACACACACACACACACACACACACACACACACACACACACACACACACACACACACACACTCACTTCTTGACACACACACCTCGTCACCTCGTCACACACACCTCGTCAGTCTCAGGTGCCACTCTGGGTACAGCATGCAGAGTGAGTACGTGTTAGGATCAGAAGGTTGCAGTTCCACTCTTGACCTCTAAACTCTGAGCCCTGAACTCTATCTCACCATGTCACACCAAAGAAGACTTCATATCACCATGGTTACAGTTTGCTGGTGTCCAAGACCAGCCACATGCAAGCTTCCTCCTCT
>NC_052307.1:74744826-74779826 GCF_016432855.1 Salvelinus namaycush
GCTACAGGTTAAAGGTACAGTACTGTGTAAATGATACAGCTACAGGTTAAAGGTACAGTACTGTGTAAATGATACAGCTACAGGTTAAAGGTACAGTACTGTGTAAATGATACAGCTACAGGTTAAAGGTACAGTACTGTGTAAATGATACAGCTACATGTTAAAAGTGCAGTACTGTGTAAATGATACAGCTACAGGTTAAACGTGCAGTACTGTGTAAATGATACAGCTACAGGTTAAAAGTGCAGTGCTGTGTAAATGATACAGCTACAGGTTAAAGGTACAGTACTGTGTAAATGATACAGCTACAGGTTAAATGCACAGTACTGTGTAAATGATACAGCTACAGGTTAAAAGTGCAGTACTGTGTAAAGGATACCGCTACAGGTTAAAGGTACAGTACTGTGTAAATGATACAGCTACAGGTTAAAGGTACAGTACTGTGTAAATGATACAGCTACAGGTTAAAGGTACAGTACTGTGTAAATGATACAGCTACAGGTTAAAGGTACAGTACTGTGTAAATTATACAGCTACAGGTTAAAAGTGCAGTACTGTGTAAATGATACAGCTACAGGTTAAAGGTACAGTACTGTGTAAATGATACAGCTACAGGTTAAAAGTTCAGTACTGTGTAAATGATACAGCTACAGGTTAAAGGTACAGTACTGTGTAAATGATACAGCTACAGGTTAAAGGTACAGTGCTGTGTAAATGATACAGCTACAGGTTAAAGGTACAGTACTGTGTAAATGATACAGCTACAGGTTAAAGGTACAGTACTGTGTAAATGATACAGCTACAGGTTAAAGGTACAGTACTGTGTAAATGATACAGCTACAGGTTAAAGGTACAGTACTGTGTAAATGATACAGCTGCAGGTTAAAAGTGCAGTACTGTGTAAATGATACAGCTACTTAAAGCTACCATACTTGTCCAGTGAAAATCTCACTTTTAAATTATTACTCTGTGCTCTTACTCATGAGCTGGCCAATCAGCAGTCTACTCACATGAATAATTGTTATGACCGATATACACTACCGTTCAAAAGTTTGGGGTCACTTAGAAATGTCCTTGTTTTTGAAAGAAAGCACATTTCATTGTCCATTCAAATAACATCAAATTGATCAGAAATTCAGTGTAGACATTGTTAACGTTGTAAATGACTATTGTAGCTGGAAACGGCAGATTTTGTTATGGAATATCTACACAGGCGTACAGAGGCCCATTATCAGCAACCATCACTCCTGTGTTCCAATGGCACGTTGTGTAAGCTAATCCAAGTTTATCATTTTAAAAGGCTAATTGATCATTAGAAAACTCTTTTGCAATTATGTTAGCACAGCTGAAAACTGTTGTTCTGATTAAAGAAGCAATAAAACTGGCCTTCTTTAGACTAGTTGAGTATCTGGAGCATCAGCATTTGTGGGTTCAATTACAGGCTCAAAATGGCCAGAAACAAAGGACTTTCTTCTGAAACACCTCAGTCTATTCTTGATCTGAGAAATGAAGGCTATTCCATGCGAGGAATTGCCAAGAAACTGAAGATCTCGTACAACGTGGGGTACTACTCCCTTCACAGAACAGCACAAACTGGCCCTAACCAGAATAGATAGAGGAGTGGGAGGCCCCGGTGCACAACTGAGCAAGAGGACAAGTACATTAGAGTGTCTAGTATGAGAAACAGATGCCTCACAAGTCCTCAAATGGCAGCTTTAATTATTATTATTTTTTCATTTAACCTTTATTTAACTAGGCATGTCAGTTAAGAACAAATTCTTATTTACAATGACGGCCTACCAAAAGGCAAAGGCCTCCTGCGGGGACGGACGCCTGGAATATTTTTTTTAAATAAATACAATATAAATATAGGACAAAACACACATCACAACAAGAGAGACAACACAACACTACATAAAGAGAGACCTAAGACAACAACATAGCATTGCAGCAACACATGACAACACAGCATGGTAGCAACACAACATAACAATAACATGGTAGCAACACAACGTGATAGCAGCACAAAACATGGTACAAACATTATTGGGCAGTCAACAGCACAAAGGTCAAGAAGGTAGAGACAACAATACATCACACAAAGCAGCCACAACTGTCAGTAAGAGTGTCCATGATTGATTCTTTGAATGAAGAGATTGAGATAAAAATGTCCAGTTTGAGTGTTTGTTGCAGCTCGTTCCAGTCGCTAGCAGCAGTGAACTGAAAAGAGGAGCGACCCAGGGATGTTTGCATTTGGGGACCTTTAACAGAATGTGACTGGCAGAACGGGTGTTGTATGTGGAGGAGGAGGGCTGCAGTAGATATCTCAGATAAGAGGGAGTGAGGCCTAAGAGGGTTTTATAAATAAGCATCAACCAGTGGGTCTTGCGACGGGTATACAGAGATGACCAGTTTACAGAGTATAGAGTGCAGTGATGTGTCCTATAAGGAGTATTGGTGGCAAATCGGATGGCCGAATGGTAAAGAACATCTAGCCGCTCGAGAGCACCCTTACCTGCCGATCTATAAATTATGTCTCCGTAATCTAGCATGGGTAGGATGGTCATCTGAATCAGGGTTAGTTTGTCAGCTGTGGTGAAAGAGGAGCGATTACGATAGAGGAAACCAAGTCTAGATTTAACCTTAGTCTGCAGCTTTGATATGTGCTGAGAGAAGGACAGTGCACCGTTTAGCCATACTCCCTAGTACTTGTATGAGGTGACTACCTCAAGCACTAAACCCTCAGAGGTAGTAATCACACTGGTGGGGAGAAGGGCATTCTTCTTACCAAACCACATGACCTTTGTTTTGGAGGTGTTCAGAACAAGGTTAAGGGTAGAGAAATAATATGCAAATCATCTGCATATAAATGGACGAGAGAGCTTCCTACTGCCTGAGCTATGTTGTTGATGTAAATTGAGAAGAGTGTGGGGCCTAGGATCGAGCCTTGGTGTACGCCCTTGGTGACAGGCAGTGGCTGAGACAGCAGATTTCTGACTTTATACACTGCACTCTTTGATAGAGGCAGTTAGCAAACCAGGCCAAAGACCCCTCAGAGACACCAATACTCCTTAGCCGGCCCACAAGAATGGAATGGAAAGCTACAGTACATGTTACAGCTACAAACTTAAGCTACAGTACATGTTACAGCTACAAACTTAAGCTACAGTACATGCTACAGCTACAAACTAAAGCTACAGTACATGCTACAGCTACAAACTAAAGCTATAGTACATGCTACAGCTACAAACTAAAGCTACAGTACATGTTACAGCTACAAACTTAAGCTACAGTACATGCTACAGCTACAAACTAAAGCTACAGTACATGCTACAGCTACAAACTAAAGCTACAGTACATGTTACAGCTACAAACTTAAGCTACAGTACATGCTACAGCTACAAACTAAAGCTACAGTACATGCTACAGCTACAAACTAAAGCTACAGTACATGCTACAGCTACAAACTAAAGCTACAGTACATGCTACGGCTACAAACTAAAGCTATAGTACATGTTACAGCTACAAACTTAAGCTACAGTACATGCTACAGCTACAAACTAAAGCTGCATTACATGCTACGGCTACAAACTAAAGCTACAGTACATGCTACAGCTACAAACTAAAGATATAGTACATGCTACAGCTACAAACTAAAGCTACAGTACATGCTACAGCTACAAACTAAAGCTACAGTACATGCTACAGCTACAAACTAAAGCTACAGTAAATGCTACAGCTACAAACTAAAGCTACAGTACATGTTACAGCTACAAACTAAAGCTACAGTAAATGCTACAGCTACAAACTAAAGCTACAGTACATGCTACAGCTACAAACTAAAGCTACAGTACATGCTACAGCTACAAACTAAAGCTACAGTACATGCTACAGCTACAAACTAAAGCTACAGTAAATGCTACAGCTACAAACTAAAGCTACAGTACATGCTACAGCTACAAACTAAAGCTACAGTACATGCTACGGCTACAAACTAAAGCTATAGTACATGTTACAGCTACAAACTTAAGCTACAGTACATGTTACAGCTACAAACTTAAGGTACAGTACATGCTACGGCTACAAACTAAAGCTACAGTACATGCTACAGCTACAAACTAAAGCTACAGTACATGCTACAGCTACAAACTAAAGCTACAGTACATGCTACAGCTACAAACTAAAGCTACAGTACATGCTACGGCTACAAACTAAAGCTACAGTACATGCTACAGCTACAAACTAAAGCTACAGTACATGCTACAGCTACAAACTAAAGCAATAGTACATGCTACAGCTATAAACTAAAGCTACAGTACATGCTACAGCTACAAACTAAAGCTACAGTACATGCTACAGCTACAAACTAAAGCTACAGTACATGCTACAGCTACAAACTAAAGCTACAGTACATGCTACGGCTACAAACTAAAGCTACAGTACATGCTACAGCTACAAACTAAAGCTACAGTACATGCTACAGCTACAAACTAAAGCTATAGTACATGCTACAGCTACAAACTAAAGCTACAGTACATGCTACAGCTACAAACTAAAGCTACAGTACATGCTACAGCTACAAACTAAAGCTACAGTACATGCTACAGCTACAAACTAAAGCTATAGTACATGCTACAGCTACAAACTAAAGCTACAGTACATGCTACAGCTACAAACTAAAGCTACAGTACATGCAACGGCTACAAATTAAAGCAACAATACAAGCTGCATGCTAAAGTTAGAAGTTACCTTGCATGGCCAGCAAACTGATGAGCAATTGGCTAAGGATAGATGCCTGTTTATGAAATGTTGATTCTCTCTCTCTATTGTCTGTACAGTATATTATCTTGTTTCTCTCTCTCTCTCTCTCTCCCTCTCTCTCTCTCTCTCTCTCTCTCTCTCTCTCTCTCTCTCTCTCTCTCTCTCTCTCTCTCTCTCCCCGTCTCTCTGTCTCTCTGTCTCTGTCTCTGTCTCTGTCTCTCTCTGTGTCTCTCTGTCTCTCTCCCTCCCTCCCTCCCTCCCTCCCTCCCTCCCTCCCTCTCTGTGTAATGGTGTATAATAGGATCTGTTTGGAAGTCTTCGACTCTCCCAACAAATGAAGGAAATCTAAATGGGGGCACGTCTGGGATCTTGTTTCCCATGAGTATGCTAGTTGCTCTAGTCACCTACTCTGAAGCTCTGCTGCGCCCAGATATTTGCGTGTTGAAAAAACACTTTTGTGGTGGAGTTTCTGTCAATGACATCCACCTTGAGGGGTCATAAGATTGGTGGAATCATTTTGAAAGTTGCATAAACACACAGGCTTATAAAATACAAAACATGGACTTGGCATTTGCGGAAAACCCTACATGGGAGATGCTAGATAAATGTACAGAGGTGAACCTGCTCATCATTGCAAAGCATTATGACATCAAAGTGGCATCTGGCGATCCAAAAGCATCTGAGTTGATCGGTACTGTTTTGCTGAAGTAGTACCATCAACTCTTTGACTACTGCTTTTGGATCGCCAGATGCCACTCTGATGTCATAATGCTTTGCAATGATGAGCAGATTCTTCTTCGTACATTTATCTAGCATCTCCCATGTAGGGCTTTCCACAAATGCTTCCAACTCAAAGTCCATGGCTTTTTTTATTTTATAAGCCTGTGTTTATGCAACTTCCTAAATTATTCCACCAATCTTATAACCAGTGACAGAAAGTGACAGAAAGTATATTTTGAACACTCAAATATCTGGCCACAGCAGAGCTTCAGAGTAGGCGATTAGTGTGACTACCGTACTCATGGGAAACAAGATCCTGGACGAGCCCCCATTAGTCATGTGCTTGGTCAGACTGCATGATTGTAGGGAGATTCAGCAGTGTTACCATCCATGACATCTGTTATTTATGAGACTGAATGACGAATCATCTGATTCTGCATTATGGTTACACACGTAGACACTGCCCTCGACACTCTGTGTGCTGCGTGTCCATGTTTAAACGTGTTGAAGTGTGTTCTAGGCTAACGTGTCAGTTTTTCTCCCATGTACAGCTTTGAGTGCCACACATTGGTGGTGGATAAAGTCCGTTTCCCTTTTACTATGTAAAAAAGATATTTTAGTGCATACATGTATGAATGTTAAAGTGCCATAGAATTGTTATGACCACAGAGAGTCAGGACATCAGTTTATCATCCCACCTGAAAGACCAGGGGGAAGGGTGCCACCTACTGGCCTCCAACACCACTTCCAACAACATCTGGTCTCCCATCCACAGACCAACCAGGACCAACCTTGCTTAGTTTCAGAGGGAAACCAGCAGTGGGAAGACATGCCGCTGGAATCAATGTGCCAGAACTTTCAACGGGAAAAGACAGTCAGCAAAGGAAACACAGTGTAACTGAACCAAAGAAAGAAAAGACAGTCAGCAAAGGAAACACAGTGTAACTGAACCAAAGAAAGAAAAGAAAGTCAGCAAAGGAAACACAGTGTAACTGAACCAAAGAAAGAAAAGACAGTCAGCAAAGGAAACACAGTGTAACTGAACCAAAGAAAGAAAAGACAGTCAGCAAAGGAAACACAGTGTAACTGAACCAAAGAAAGAAAAGACAGTCAGCAAAGGAAACACAGTGTAACTGAACCAAAGAAAGAAAAGACAGTCAGCAAAGGAAACACAGTGTAACTGAACCAAAGAAAGAAAAGACAGTCAGCAAAGGAAACACAGTGTAACTGAACCAAAGAAAGAAAAGACAGTCAGCAAAGGAAACACAGTGTAACTGAACCAAAGAAAGAAAAGACAGTCAGCAAAGGAAACACAGTGTAACTGAACCAAAGAAAGAAAAGACAGTCAGCAAAGGAAACACAGTGTAACTGAACCAAAGAAAGAAAAGACAGTCAGCAAAGGAAACACAGTGTAACTGAACCAAAGAAAGAAAAGACAGTCAGCAAAGGAAACACAGTGTAACTGAACCAAAGAAAGAAAAGACAGTCAGCAAAGGAAACACAGTGTAACTGAACCAAAGAAAGAAAAGACAGTCAGCAAAGGAAACACAGTGTAACTGAACCAAAGAAAGAAAAGACAGTCAGCAAAGGAAACACAGTGTAACTGAACCAAAGAAAGAAAAGACAGTCAGCAAAGGAAACACAGTGTAACTGAACCAAAGAAAGAAAAGACAGTCAGCAAAGGAAACACAGTGTAACTGAACCAAAGAAAGAAAAGACAGTCAGCAAAGGAAACACAGTGTAACTGAACCAAAGAAAGAAAAGACAGTCAGCAAAGGAAACACAGTGTAACTGAACCAAAGAAAGAAAAGACAGTCAGCAAAGGAAACACAGTGTAACTGAACCAAAGAAAGAAAAGACAGTCAGCAAAGGAAACACAGTGTAACTGAACCAAAGAAAGAAAAGACAGTCAGCAAAGGAAACACAGTGTAACTGAACCAAAGAAAGAAAAGACAGTCAGCAAAGGAAACACAGTGTAACTGAACCAAAGAAAGAAAAGACAGTCAGCAAAGGAAACACAGTGTAACTGAACCAAAGAAAGAAAAGACAGTCAGCAAAGGAAACACAGTGTAACTGAACCAAAGAAAGAAAAGACAGTCAGCAAAGGAAACACAGTGTAACTGAACCAAAGAAAGAAAAGACAGTCAGCAAAGGAAACACAGTGTAACTGAACCAAAGAAAGAAAAGACAGTCAGCAAAGGAAACACAGTGTAACTGAACCAAAGAAAGAAAAGACAGTCAGCAAAGGAAACACAGTGTAACTGAACCAAAGAAAGAAAAGACAGTCAGCAAAGGAAACACAGTGTAACTGAACCAAAGAAAGAAAAGACAGTCAGCAAAGGAAACACAGTGTAACTGAACCAAAGAAAGAAAAGACAGTCAGCAAAGGAAACACAGTGTAACTGAACCAAAGAAAGAAAAGACAGTCAGCAAAGGAAACACAGTGTAACTGAACCAAAGAAAGAAAAGACAGTCAGCAAAGGAAACACAGTGTAACTGAACCAAAGAAAGAAAAGACAGTCAGCAAAGGAAACACAGTGTAACTGAACCAAAGAAAGAAAAGACAGTCAGCAAAGGAAACACAGTGTAACTGAACCAAAGAAAGAAAAGACAGTCAGCAAAGGAAACACAGTGTAACTGAACCAAAGAAAGAAAAGACAGTCAGCAAAGGAAACACAGTATAACTGAACCAAAGAAAGAAAAATAGCAACAAGGGCGGCGTTATCATAAGTCAAAAATCATCGCATTTTTTATTTTTTTTGCTTCAATTTACAATTATTTTGTTCTCGTAATTCAAAATAATTTCCTTGCAATATTTTCTGGGGCTCTCAAAACTTCTGCGTTTATGTTTTGCTTTCAATATCATTATTTTGTTTGCAATACGAAGAATTTTGTTCTCAACGTAAGACGTTTTGCTTGATATTAATGTCACAAAGGTAACTCCATACATGTAGGGCAAAAGTAGAGATGTGCCCCCCTTTGTGGCCCCAGGACCAGTATTGGGAAACACTGTAAATTAACCTCTATAGTCTTCACCTTGTCTTACCCTGGTCCTGATACTGTAGTAAACTATAATGAAACGTCTTGGGACGGTTTCCCAGAACCAGATTCAGCCTACTACAGAAAAAAACGTCCCCATTGAGCATGCTTTTAAGTCACGGAGTAGGTGTACTCTGGGTCCTGGAAACCTGCCAACTATGTCCTACACAGTCAGCTCTCCTGACTGTTAGGACGGGCTGTGTGCAGGGGGTTTCAATTAGGGAAGGAAACACAACCAAACACCCTGGCTGAGGTTCTCTTGTGGTGTTACACACACACAGACTCTAGACACACACACACACACACACACACACACACACACACACACACACACACATACACACATACACACACACACACACACACACACACACACACACACACACACACACACACACACACACACACACACACACACACACACACACAGACTCTAGACACACACACACACACACACACACACACACACACACACACACACACACACACACACACACACACACACACACACACACACACAGACTCTAGACACACACACACACACACACACACACACACACACACACACACACACACACACACACACACACACACACACACACACACACACACACACACACACACACACACACAGAGAGAGAGAGACACACCCAAAAATGCATGCACGGCATGGCATGCACGCACACACTCCAGGAATCACTCCAGGAAACAGCCACTCCATCATGCTGGTTACGTCGTTGCGGGAGGTAGGAACTCTCAGTGGTGGGAACCCTCATCAGTGGTCTGAGGGAGTCAGGACAACAGATGCTGAGGGGACGCTGTGGCTTCAGCTCTTGAGTGACCTCTTCTCACCCCTGCTCTCTCTCCTTTCCTCTCCTCCCTCTCCTCTTATCACTCTCCTCACTTCTCTTCTCTTCCCTCTCCTTTCATATCCTCTCCTCCCATCTCCTATCCTCTCTTTACTCCTCCCTCTCCTCACACCCCACTTCTCCTCTCATCTCCTCCCTCTTCCCCATCTCCTCTGATCTCCTCTCCTACCTGTCTCTCCTCTTTCCCTCTCCCTCTCTCAGTCCTACTCTGCATTGCAGATTCATCTCTGCCATTTCATGTGGAACCTTTGTTAGCATGTCCCTTGTGTCATGCTGTCCAGCAGTGCTGATTTAAATGCTGCACCGACAAAGGTTGATTCAGAGCTCCTGCTGCTGTTAACCTGCTGTTAATATTTAATAGCAGAGTTAAACCATGAAACATTCATTACATCATAGTGTAGTAGGACTTCAGCCAGAGACCACAGCCTCTCACCTAGCTGGCATGGCAGAATTATTTACATCTCTATGGACAGGATGGAGGCAGGGAAGAGAGGAGGAGAGGGAGAGACAGAGAAAGAAGGGGGGAGGCGGCTCTGGAGTAGTGAAAAGTAGTGCACACATGAACAGAATTCCATAAACACAGCAGACACACACTCCCTCGTCCCTTCTCAGATCAATGTTGTCCTGATGATGATTCACAACATACAGAGAGCTCATTCTGCCTGCTGAGCTGTTTCTACCAACTGTTATTTTTAAACTCCTTTCAGGCCTCATTGATTGTCATAGAAACTCATTTCTGCATGCCACGTGTTCTTCTAATCACTAATGTTTGAGCATCATATTGAAGGTATCAGTCTGGAGTTGTAGGGGCTGTCCGGCGTGGTGAGAGATGATTTCATAACTCCCTTTCAACCTTCATCTGTTTGTAGAAACATATCAGAATATTTACCCTGAAAGGAAACGGAGGTACACTATTCCTTAGAGATCTCAATGCTGTGTGTGTGTGTGTGTGTGTGTGTGTGTGTGTGTGTGTGTGTGTGTGTGTGTGTGTGTGTGTGTGTGTGTGTGTGTGTGTGTGTGTGTGTGTGTGTGTGTGTGTGTGTGTGTGAGAGATGATGTGTACCAGAAGTCAGTAGAAGGACATCCAGTATGTGACTCAGGTCATCCTTCACTTACTACTCTTCTACTACAACAGGTGGTTCATCAGGACAGGGTTCAGAAAGGACTGGCTTCTTCTCATGTTTCATTCCTCATCTAGACCTGTTGTGTTGCGGTGGGAAACAGGCTCAGAGATCCGGTGTATAGTGATCCTGTCACAGTAATGAGGATACAGCTGTATCAGCCCAGGTTGACTCTTCTGTTTACAAACATCTGTCATTATCAATACAGATGACTGGAGAGGAGATCCTTGCTGACCGCAGGAGGCTATTTAGTGATCAGATTCATTGATTATGTTTCATTTCTGGTGTTATGAGATGGGATCTATTGCTGCATGTGGACATGTTCTCAGTGTGTACAATACTCAGACTGAAGAATGAACTGCATCTGTGGTTTTTAGATGGTCTCAGTCCCCCCCTGGTGGTTATTGGTAGGTATCACAGATTGAAATGGACAAACGCATTCTACATTTATTCTAAAGCAGTGTTCTGCCCTCATAATATGTAACATATGTAACAATATGTAACATATACAAAGCTTGACAGACAGGAGACAGCTAACAGTTACAGTAAGGAAGACCAGGAAGCAGGAGTTCAGTTTAGGTTTCTTTAGTGAATGATATGTAGTAAAACTACAAAACAGAAAGTAGACAATATTGTATCACATTGTTCTGCATGCGTTCACATCACACAAACACAAAGGCATACACATAATGAATACAGCAATCAATAGCATGACTCCATGCATTCCAAACCACAGTTAGGGCCTTGTCATGTGTGGATGTATCCTCCCTGGACATGCATCATAATGTTGTCATGGTAGCCTATATAACTCCAGGGCAGCCAGACAGAATGGTGGTGGACATGATGTACTAGAAGCACCTTTGAGCAGTTCTCAACCCAATGGACATTCAGCTGCACCGGAACAACCCAATGTATCACCAACACAGTTAGCCAGCCCAGCAAGAAGTCATGTTGGATTCAGGCAGCCATACGGGATTATCAATCAACCAAAGATTGGAGTGTCAAACTAAATTCCTGGAGATCTGTCTGCTGGTTTGTATTATTTCCTTTCAATTATTGTCCAATGAAGACCTAGACAACCAGTTGAGGGGAGTTCCTAACTAATCAATTAAGACCTAGACAACCAGTTGAGGGGAGTTCCTAACTAATCAATTAAGACCTAGACAACCAGTTGAGGGGAGTTCCTAACTAATCAATTAGGACCTAGACAACCAGTTGAGGGGAGTTCCTAACTAATCAATTAAGACCTAGACAACCAGTTGAGGGGAGTTCCTAACTAATCAATTAAGACCTAGACAACCAGTTGAGGGGAGTTCCTAACTAATCAATTAAGACCTAGACAACCAGCTGAGGGGAGTTCCTAACTAATCAATTAGGACCTAGACAACCAGATGAGGGGAGTTCCTAACTAATCAATTAGGACCTAGACAACCAGTTGAGGGGAGTTCCTAACTAATCAATTAGGACCTAGACAACCAGTTGAGGGGAGTTCCTAACTAATCAATTAGGACCTAGACAACCAGTTGAGGAGAGTTCCTAACTGATCAATTAGGACCTAGACAACCAGTTGAGGGGAGTTCCTAACTAATCAATGAAGACCTAGACAACCAGTTGAGGGGAGTTCCTAACTAATCAATTAGGACCTAGACAACCAGTTGAGGGGAGTTCCTAACTGATCAATTAAGACCTAGACAACCAGCTGAGGGGAGTTCCTAACTAATCAATTAGGACCTAGACAACCAGTTGAGGGGAGTTCCTAACTAATCAATTAGGACCTAGACAACCAGTTGAGGGGAGTTCCTAACTAATCAATTAGGACCTAGATAGACAACCAGTTGAGGGGAGTTCCTAACTAATCAATTAAGACCTAGACAACCAGCTGAGGGGAGTTCCTAACTAATCAATTAGGACCTAGACAACCAGTTGAGGGGAGTTCCTAACTGATCAATTAAGACCTAGACAACCAGCTGAGGGGAGTTCCTAACTAATCAATTAGGACCTAGACAACCAGTTGAGGGGAGTTCCTAACTGATCAATTAAGACCTAGACAACCAGCTGAGGGGAGTTCCTAACTAATCAATTAGGACCTAGACAACCAGTTGAGGGGAGTTCCTAACTAATCAATTAGGACCTTCTCTCAACCAGTTGAGGGGAGTTCCTAACTAATCAATTAAGACCTAGACAACCAGTTGAGGGGAGTTCCTAACTAATCAATTAGGACCTAGACAACCAGTTGAGGGGAGTTCCTAACTAATCAATTAGGACCTAGACAACCAGTTGAGGGGAGTTCCTAACTAATCAATTAGGACCTAGACAACCAGTTGAGGGGAGTTCCTAACTAATCAATTAGGACCTAGACAACCAGTTGAGGGGAGTTCCTAACTGATCAATTAAGACCTAGACAACCAGCTGAGGGGAGTTCCTAACTAATCAATTAGGACCTAGACAACCAGTTGAGGGGAGTTCCTAACTAATCAATTAGGACCTAGACAACCAGTTGAGGGGAGTTCCTAACTAATCAATTAGGACCTAGATAGACAACCAGTTGAGGGGAGTTCCTAACTAATCAATTAAGACCTAGACAACCAGCTGAGGGGAGTTCCTAACTAATCAATTAGGACCTAGACAACCAGTTGAGGGGAGTTCCTAACTGATCAATTAAGACCTAGACAACCAGCTGAGGGGAGTTCCTAACTAATCAATTAGGACCTAGACAACCAGTTGAGGGGAGTTCCTAACTGATCAATTAAGACCTAGACAACCAGCTGAGGGGAGTTCCTAACTAATCAATTAGGACCTAGACAACCAGTTGAGGGGAGTTCCTAACTAATCAATTAGGACCTTCTCTCAACCAGTTGAGGGGAGTTCCTAACTAATCAATTAAGACCTAGACAACCAGTTGAGGGGAGTTCCTAACTAATCAATTAGGACCTAGACAACCAGTTGAGGGGAGTTCCTAACTAATCAATTAGGACCTAGACAACCAGTTGAGGGGAGTTCCTAACTAATCAATTAGGACCTAGACAACCAGTTGAGGGGAGTTCCTAACTAATCAATTAGGACCTAGACAACCAGTTGAGGGGAGTTCCTAACTAATCAATTAGGACCTAGACAACCAGTTGAGGGGAGTTCCTAACTAATCAATTAGGACCTAGACAACCAGTTGAGGGGAGTTCCTAACTGATCAATTAAGACCTAGACAACCAGTTGAGGGGAGTTCCTAACTAATCAATTAGGACCTAGACAACCAGTTGAGGGGAGTTCCTAACTAATCAATTAGGACCAAAACAACCAGCTGAGGGGAGTTCCTAACTAATCAATGAAGACCTAGACAACCAGCTGAGGGGAGTTCCTAACTAATCAATTAGGACCTAGACAACCAGTTGAGGGGAGTTCCTAACTAATCAATGAAGACCTAGACAACCAGCTGAGGGGAGTTCCTAACTAATCAATGAAGACCTAGACAACCAGTTGAGGGGAGTTCCTAACTAATCAATTAGGACCTAGACAACCAGTTGAGGGGAGTTCCTAACTAATCAATTAGGACCTAGACAACCAGTTGAGGGGAGTTCCTAACTAATCAATTAGGACCTAGATAGACAACCAGTTGAGGGGAGTTCCTAACTAATCAATTAAGACCTAGACAACCAGCTGAGGGGAGTTCCTAACTAATCAATTAGGACCTAGACAACCAGTTGAGGGGAGTTCCTAACTGATCAATTAAGACCTAGACAACCAGCTGAGGGGAGTTCCTAACTAATCAATTAGGACCTAGACAACCAGTTGAGGGGAGTTCCTAACTGATCAATTAGGACCTAGACAACCAGTTGAGGGGAGTTCCTAACTAATCAATTAAGACCTAGACAACCAGTTGAGGGGAGTTCCTAACTAATCAATTAGGACCTAGACAACCAGTTGAGGGGAGTTCCTAACTAATCAATTAGGACCTAGACAACCAGTTGAGGGGAGTTCCTAACTAATCAATTAGGACCTAGACAACCAGTTGAGGGGAGTTCCTTACTAATCAATGAAGACCTAGACAACCAGTTGAGGGGAGTTCCTAACTAATCAATGAAGACCTAGAAAACCAATTGAGGGGAGTTCCTAACTAATCAATGAAGACCTAGACAACTAATCAATTACCTGAATTGATCAATCAATACAAGGGAGGTGTGAAAACCTGCAGACACTCTGCCCTCAAGGACGGGAGTTCAACACGTTGTCATGACTCTCCTGTGAGGATCCAAAGATCAGGTTACAATGGATCAACGTCTACCAGATCCCTCTCACCCACAGAGGGGAGGAGGGATTGATGTGGGGGTTTTATGACACCTCACACCCAGTCGTAAATTGTATGCAGCGGAGAACTCTTTTTGGTCTTCAGTAGTGGTGATTGGAATCTCTTTGTTACAGAAACGCTTTGCCGCCCAAAAACTCTAATCTCCAAAAGTGAACACTGGGACAATATTTTTAACATGCGAATGTGGGGAATGATGAGAGATGGAATATGGGAAATTAATGTCTATTTTGTGATGTCATTAAAAATGGTATAACAACGTTATAATGAAAATATTGTAACTTGAAGAGTTTTCACACTTTGTATGTCAGGTTTTCATCCTTGTGTGTCAGCATGACGGAAACACATCCTTTTTACCAGAGTGTATGAAGGATGAGCTGAGAATTAACATAGCATACCAGAAGGACTCAAGTTGCAGCTTAGGTCTCCATTGGTTACGACCCTGAAAATCAACACGAGGTGAAGACGACAAAGTAGCCTCTCTAACAATCAATGTTACGGCCGAGTAGCTGTTCTAAGCACTGTATCTAAGAAAGTGAATTTAAGTAGGACCATCCTGTTACTCTCTTCAAAACATCGTGGACTACACTGCTCTCATCACCCCACTGGGGATCATCAACATGGCTGATTAGCTGTCTTCAGAGGACCACTCTTCCAGAATGGGTGAAAGTAAACACCATCCTATTAGTTCTGCTTAAGACTACAAGACAAGGCATTGAAGCCACGGACTAAGAAGGACATTGTGACCTCTTGTGGACAATCAGAGCCTTACACTTGAGCTCGGGAGAATGCCCAACAGAACCCTTTTCAAAAATGCCTGTGTCCAAAAGAGATACACGACGAAGGAAGACATCAAACATGTAAATACATGAATTACTTCTTTACCCCAAACGGGCGGTGATTCGGGGCAAAGTGTTATGATTACTGTGAGCGTAGTTCCAAGTGTATAAGTTGTCTCTCTTTCCTTCTCCCTTTGTTACTCTGTACACCTCCCTCTTTTGATAAACAAGCAGTCATTTTGTCGTTAGTCAGCTAGGGACCTGTTTCCATCGTATTAAGTTTCTAATTGTCACGCCCTGACCTTAGTATTCTATGTTTTCTGTATTATTTTGGTCAGGTCAGGGTGTGACGAGGGTGGGTATGATTGTTTTGTATTGTCTAGGGTTTTTGTATGTCTAGGTGTGTGTGTAGTCTAGGCATTTGTAGGTCTATGGTGGCCTGAATTGGTTCCCAATCAGAGGCAGCTGTTTATCGTTGTCTCTAATTGGGGATCCTATTTAGGTTGCCATTTTCCATTTTGGTTTGTGGGTTATTGTCTATATGTAGTTGCATGTCAGCACTCGTTATATTAGCTTCACGTTCGTTTTGTTGTTTTGTATAGTTTGTTCAGTATTCTTAGTTAAATAAAGAAGAATGTATTCAAATCACGCTGCGCCTTGGTCTCCTCGTTTCAACGAACGTGACACTAATCAATAACCTATACTGTGTGTGTATAATGTGTTATCATTTAGTTAGTTAGTAAATAAACAATTAAATAAATGTGTGTGGTACGGAATGATCAGTAAAGCTGTGGTTTGTGCAGATGCAAGAAGTTTGCGACGTTCAGATTATGAGACTGATATGAGGTAATGATTAATAAATGACTTATCAATATATTTCTTATATATCTTCTAGAGTTTAATTTGGGAGATGGTAACTCATTAAACAATTTATTACGTTAAACAAATAAACGCAAGACAAAATAAAAGACAAGTGTTTATGTAGTTTACTTAACTTCTTGAGGGCAGGGGGCAGCATTTTCACTTTCGGAAAAATAGCATGCCAAAATTCAACTGCTTGCTACTCATCCCCAGAATATAAGATATGCATATTATTAGTAGATTTGAATAGAAAATACTGACGTTTCTAAAACTGTTTGAATCATGTCTGTGAGAATAATAGAACTTATGTAGCAGGCAAAACCCTGAGGACAAACCATTCAGAATTTGTATTTTTTTGACGTCACTGTCTTTTCAAAGATATTTCTTAGAGACACCAGATTTCTAATGGACTTGCTTGCAGTTCCTACCGCTTCCACTGGATGTCACCAGTCCTTGGAAATCGGTTGAGGTTATTCCTTTGTGTAGTGAAGAAGTAGGGCTATCGTAAATGAGGGTCACATGAAGTACATTTTTTGAGAGAGTCACGTTACGAAAAAAGTTGCGTCCGTTTGTTTTCATTTTGTATTGAACACAGATCATCCCGTCTTCAAATTGATCGATTATTAACGTTTAAAAATACCTAACGTTGTATTACAAAAGTAGTTTGAAATGTTTTGGTAAAGTTTACATGTAACTTTTGATATATTTTGTAGTGACTTGGCGAAAGTTGGAAGCTGTGTTTTTCTGGATGAAACGGTCCAAATAAATTGACATTTTGGATATATATCGACGGAATTAATCGAACAAAAGGACCATTTGTGATGTTTATGGGACATATTGGAGTGCCAACAAAACAATTTCGTCAAAGGTAAGGCATGATTTATATTTTATTTCTGCGTTTTGTGTCGTGCTTGCAGTGTTGAATTATGCTACTCTCTTTGTTTACTGTTGTGCTATCATCAGATAATAGCTTCTTATGCTTTCGCCGAAAAGCCTTTTTGAAATCTGACATGTTGGCTGGATTCACAACGAGTGTAGCTTTAATTTGGTATCTTACATGTGTGATTTAATGAAAGATTTTTTTTTATTTTTTTTTATATCATGTTATTTGAATATGGCGCGCTGTATTTTCCCTGGCTATTGGCCGGTGGGACGTTTGCGTCCCACCTGCCCCAGAGAAGTTAAAGAACATTTTAATGACATTAATAATCAGTGCAGATAGTCAGTGAAGAAGAGAACAGTAACGTTATGAGAAAAGCCTCTACATGTTGCTAGTCCTGTACAGTCAGAAAGAGACATAGAAAGACCAGGGACATACTGGGAAAAGAAAAGCTACTTCAGTCAACCATTTTGTTTTCAACCATAGTTAATCCCTCAAAGGAACGGAAGCACAGACTGGATGATAAAATGTTATACTCAGTGAGTGAAGCTGTCCAACGTTGCATGAATTACAAAAATTCTCCCCACAATATAATGTTAGTACAGAGAGTATAGACAACATATCTGGATCGGTCATATAAAGGACAGTACATCCCCACAATATAATGTTAGTACAGAGAGTATAGACAACATATCTGGATCGGTCATATAAAGGACAGTACATGCCCACAATATAATGTTAGTACAGAGAGTATAGACAACATATCTGGATCGGTCATATAAAGGACAGTACATCCCCACAATATAATGTTAGTACAGAGAGTATAGACAACATATCTGGATCGGTCATATAAAGGACAGTACATCCCCACAATATAATGTTAGTACAGAGAGTATAGACAACATATCTGGGTCAGTCATATAAAGGACAGTACATCCCCACAATATAATGTTAGTACAGAGAGTATAGACAACATATCTGGATCAGTCATATAAAGGACAGTACATCCCCACAATATAATGTTAGTACAGAGAGTATAGACAACATATCTGGATCAGTCATATAAAGGACAGTACATCCCCACAATATAATGTTAGTACAGAGAGTATAGACAACATATCTGGGTCAGTCATATAAAGGACAATACATACATAGTCTATATGACATATCAATGACCCCTGAATATCCTCCAACTAAAGAAAAGACTTCAACCTGCATCCCACAGTCTTATGAAGCAGACACAGAGCACTCAGCACATCATGATCTATGGAGCGTTTCTATTCACACATGTTGATCAAACAGGATTAGCAGACAGATGTGGTGCAGACACCAGCCACTAGAGGGAGGTACAGCACTGGTGTGTGATTATAGAACTACATCAACTAGACCACAACATCACACACTGAACTTCCTCAGGAAACATCTAATTGAAACAGTCATAATTTCTAACTTGCAATAAATCTTCCAACCAATACAAATTATTTTATTACGAGCTTGTAACTGTCTCAATAGTATATATAAAACATATCTAAATTAAATGATCAAATTACAATTACACAAGAGGTGAAAGTTATTATGAACAAAGAGCTAAATACAAATGTATTTGTTAAAAAGTATGATGCAACAATGTATCTAAACTTGTCTGCTCTTTGTGTGACTGACCACTTCACTACTCAAGTGTTCTTATGACGCCTGGAAATCTATTTCAGCTCCTGTATCAGAAGGCCTTTATCTGTTCCATAAGTTTCAAACAGCAGGTAGATCTTCTCTCCCTCAGTGAAGACTAAGTCAGCGTACGTGTCGATGTGATCCCTGGACTCAGCGTTGTAGAAGGAGACCCACTTCTCATCCACAGACCATCCCTCTGCAGCCGCTGCTAGTCTTCTCCAGGTCAGACTGACTGAGTTTCTGCCTGCTGACTGGACTACTGGACGCCCAGGCCCAGACCCTGTCCCAATCTCTGTCACAGTGATGTCACTGAACTGACTCTCTCCTGCCCTGTCCTCTGCTCTGTGTCTAATCTGGTACTGTGTATCTCTCTCCAGACCTGATATCACACAGACTTCTCCACTATCTCTGGTCTCCATGTTCTCCACTTCTCCTCATAAGGAAAGAACAGGTCAGTTCTGACAGGTCTGTACTCCACTCTGAACATGTCAGTGTGTCCAGTCTTTGACAGGGGTAAGATCAGAGTCACACTGCTCTGCTGTGTGTCCGTTACCTGAACAGGGTCAGGTTTTGACACAGGCTCACAGTCAGAGTTCACTAACTTGCCTCCCTGGTAGAGACGGATGGAGGCTCCAGGAGTGGAATCATCTGGAATGGAGTTTATGTTGGTGTTTTTCAACTCCAGAAAAGCTCTAGTTCTAGTCTTTGTGACTCTCTCATTGTTCTCCTCAGACTTGAACCAGGGCTGAGTGTGCTGGTAGGGGTGGTCAGGCCTGGTCTGTGTGTCTGTCTGTAGGGAGACAACATACTGCTCCAGCACAGTGGCAAAGACTTTCTTCTGTTAGTCGATCATGACTCATACTTCTGGGAGGTTGACCTCCTCCACAACCTCTCAGCAGAGACGACAACCAAACGCTGCAAGGCTCAGTTTGCCCGCTATGACCAGCCAGATAATGGACCCCAATTCTTCTGCTTTGAGTTCCGGGCATTTGCTGCTGAATGGGAATTTGAGCCTGTCACCTCATCGCCACAACACCTAAAAGCTAATGGAAGGTAGAGTTGGAAGTCAAAATCGTGAAGAACCTCTGCAGAAAAGCTGTGAGAGGCGAAGAATGCCTGGAAAGCGGTCCTGTAGTGGAGCAATGCCCCAACAGAAGGCATAAAAAGCAGCCCGGCACAGCTCCTCATGGCACAGCGCTTAAAAGCAGCTCTAGCAGTAGCCAACACTCTCCTGGAGCCCTGTGTGGTGACAGACGTGCTGGAGAAGCTTCATCACAGAAGACAGGTGTCTAAGTTCATCTACAACAAATCAGCAAAGGACCTACCTGAGCTCAGGGTGGGTGAAACGGTGCAGATGAAGCCATTACCAGGGGACCGGACGGGCCTCTGGAGACTCGGATCCTGTAAGATGTAAGATGAAGGGCATACTGCTATACAGGAGATAAGGGGTTCTGTGTGCAGAATGTTGCACACAGAGTCATGCTGACTGCAGGAATGTCCACCAGAGCTGTTTAATGTTCATTTCTCTATTATAAGCCGCCCCCAACGACGTTTGAGAGAATTTGACAGTATATCCAACCGGCCTCACAACCACAGACCACGTGTAACCACGCCAATGCAGGACCTTCTTCACCTGCAGGATCATCTTAGACCAGCCATCCAGGTAGATGATGAAACTGAGGAGTATTTCTGTCTGCAATAAAGCCCTTTTGTGGGTGAAAACTAATTCAGATTGGCTGGGCCTGGCTCTTCAGCTCTTCAGTATGCCCTCCCAGGCCCACCCATGTCTGTGCCCCTGCCCAGTGATGTGAAATCCATAGATTAGGGCCTAATGATTTCATTTCAAATGACTGATTTTGTCATATGAACTGTAACTCAGTAAAATCGTTGACATTTTTGCATGTTGCATTTATATTTTTGTTGGTTAAGGCTACCTACCAACAAAGATACATGGAAATCTAACTCACCAAATCGCTCATATTAAAGAAGCAAAAATGTTCAGGACAAATATGCAAAACAGGAACCTGTTGTTCCCTTCTCACTGAGACAGTAGGATGAAGGGCATACTCCTATACAGGAGATAAGGGGTTAAATGAGCACGCCTAAAGATTGGCAATGATGAACAATAATACAAGGCTGTAAATGTCTCATGAGCTTAGTTCAACTGTCTAACATCATAACCCAAATTATAGCTTCATTGTTTAAACTGTATAGCTTCAACGTATGTTTAAAATATCATGTTGATCTCATGGACAGTCAGTTATAACATCCATGGGTCCAAGGACATCTAATGAATAAACTGAACAGATTGAATATAACAATATATGCCATTTATTTTCACTTCAGTGTCATTTAGTTTCAAAAGTGTGAATGTACAGTTCAGATTCTATAATTACAATGGTGTGTGAATCAACAAGCTTTTCTTATTACAGATACCATTGGTTACAAAGACATGTGCTCGTGGAACATAACCTATTATCATAGAAAACGTCACAAAATAACTTGTAGTACAAAATAACGAACATACAAATATGAATAAAATACTGACATATTACATATATGGGAAGTAAGTATTAATTTAAGATTAGCCCTAAAATGCAATCTTTGTCCCAAATACCACCCCATTTCCTACATAGTGCACTACTTTTGACCAGAGCCCTGTGAGCCCTGGTGAAAAGTATTGCACTACAGAGGGAATAGGTTGTCATTTGGGATGCAATACCAGTGTCTGAGCCCTGCTCTAAGACTGCTTCCTGGCTTGGTGTCGTGGGAGGAACTTCATGGTGTGAGGCTCCCCCTCCTCCTCCACGGGCTGCTGTGATAGGTTGTTTGTCTGTGGGAGGCAGTCTAGGGTCAGGCCCTCATGAGGACACACAGAGTACCGTGACAACAGCGTAACCAGGATGGATTTCATCATCACCATGGCGATGTGCTTGCCAACGCAGGATCGAGGACCGGACCCGAAAGGCTGGAAGAAACGATTAGGTATCTGAGAGTGCAAGAGAGAGAGAGAGCGACAGGGAGAAATAAATTAATTAATACATTCGTCAAATTCTTTACACCTCAGGGTGCAGATGAATTTCTCCCTGTGATAGTCTTGATTATTCTCTTACATTTTTCTCAAAGTTGTCCAGACTGAACTCATTGGGCTTGAGGAAGAACTCTGATCTGTGCATGCGGCCCATGTTCAGAATGATGTTTGTCCCCTTCGGCACCCGGTAGCCACTGATGACATCATCAGACAGTGCCCGGCGCATGGTAAAGTCCACCACGGGATGGAGCCTTAAGGACTCATTGATGAAGCTCTCCAGGACCCTTAGGTTCTGCAGGTCAGAGTTGTGGAGCTCCCTATCACCTACATTGAGAGAGGAGGGAGATGGTCTTCAAACTGCCACATATTCAATACAGCTACATGAACCCCTAAAATATCAAATGAGAGGGTTTAGTTCAATTGGAAAGTACTGTAGTTGTCTGGGTTTGATGGCTCCTGACCTATAACTAGTAAAAAGAGAAAAGCTGCAGCAGGAGGTTCCTCACCTATAACAGTGTATATCTCTTCTAGAAGCTGTAGCTCTATGTTAACAGATTGTGAAGGTCTGACCTATTATACATTTGAGTCATTTAACAGACACTCTTATCCAGAACGACTTACAGGAGCAATTAGGATTAAGTACCTTGCTCAAAGACACAAAGACAGAATTTAACAGTGTTTATCTCTTCTAAAAGCTGTAGCTCTATGTTAACAGATTGTGAAGTGGGGACTCACCTATAGCAGTGTCTATCTCTTCTAGGAGCTGTAGTTCTACGTCAGGGTTCTGCTTGAGCAGCAGCAGCATGAAGAACAGACTGATGGACAGAGTGTCTGGAGCTGCTATCACCATCTCCAATACACACTGCCTCACATTCTCAGCTGACAGCTCCCCGTGGCTCTGAAACACACAATCACACGTCAGATTAGTTGACTCACTTTGGCTACTCAGGCTATGTTATTGTTCTACATGCTTTAACATAAGAAAGTGGAAACAGCCGGCAGAATAGATGATAATATTGTGCAGAGGACATGGGCTGGGGTCAGCCCCAGTGTTAGGATCAATTAAATTTCAATTCAGTCAATTCAGGAAGTTAACTGAAATTCTAAAGTTCCATAAATGTATATTGACTTAATTGAAATGAAATTGACCCCACCCCTGGTTAAGCCTGGGTTTGGGCCTTGCCTAATGCCTAGATCTTTGTCTCAGTGGGCTAAGGCAGTCTTTAAGTTGTGCAGACGACCTGTGCTTGGGTTAGTGTTGGGGATAGGGTAACGGCAAGGTCAGGGACTGACCTGTGCAAAGATGAGGTCTGCAGTGAAGTTGATGTGGTCCAGTTTGTCAGCTTCCTGTAGACCTCTTCTCTTCTGGTCGACCAGACTCTCTATAGCATCCTGCAGCTCCTGACTACAACACAACAACAGAGTTATACATTAACACTAATACTTTAAACTTTAATGTATTGCTGTATATATTTAAATAAAACATTATTTGGTAGAATTTTATATGTATATTGTGTATTTGTCATGTGTGAAATGTGCTGTTAAGTGTTCATTGTTGTAACGAAGATGCTGGGAGTGGAGAAGCAGGTGCAGATGGTGAGTAATAAAACAATGAAAATGAAGCAATACAAAACAAGAGTAGGGTCTTGACATGAAACACATAATCAATACTGCCTGGGAAATGAACCAAAGGGAGTGACAGATATAAGGGAGGAATCGTTGAAGTGATGGAGTCCAGGTCTCATAATGAGGCGACGTGGAGCGCCGGAGAGGGGCAGAGGGAGTAGACGTGGAGCGCCGGAGAGGGGCAGAGGGAGTAGACGTGGAGCGCCGGAGAGGGGCAGAGGGAGTAGACGTGGAGCGCCGGAGAGGTGCAGAGGGAGTAGACGTGGAGCGCCGGAGAGGTGCAGAGGGAGTAGACGTGGAGCGCCGGAGAGGGGCAGAGGGAGTAGACGTGGAGCGCCGGAGAGGGGCAGAGGGAGTAGACGTGGAGCGCCGGAGAGGGGCAGAGGGAGTAGACGTGGAGCGCCGGAGAGGGGCAGAGGGAGTAGACGTGGAGCGCCGGAGAGGTGCAGAGGGAGTAGACGTGGAGCGCCGGAGAGGTGCAGAGGGAGTAGACGTGGAGCACCGGAGAGGTGCAGAGGGAGTAGGTTTAGAAAAAGGCTTAGATTAGGGTTAGGGTTAAGTTTAGGGTTAGGATAAGGGTTAAGGTTAGGACTAGGGTTAAGTTTAGGGTTAGGATAAGGGTTAAGGTTAGGACTAGTGTTAAGTTTAGGGTTAGGATAAGGGTTAAGGTTAGGACTAAGGTTAATTTTAGGGCTAGGATAAGGGTTGAGGTTAGGACTAAGGTTAATTTTAGGGCTATGATAAGGGTTGAGGTTAGGACTAGGGTTAGGGTTAATAGATAGTTAGTTGACACGTTACTGATAGTCTCTACCTGGAACCAAAAAGGGTTCTTCAAAGGGTTCTCGTATGGGGACAGCCTTCAGAACCCTTTTCGGTTCTAGATCACACCTTTTTTTCTAAGTGTAGAGCATCTACAGATGGACTATCCAAGTGTTACCCTATTCTATATATAATCCTTAAACTGTTAATATTAGATGTTCTGGATGCCTTGGTAATGATGCTAACTGTTTGTAACTGTGTGACTTACGCTGCTCTCCTGTGTTTCTGCTGGATCCAGTCCAACTTGAAGTAGATATCTGGTTTGATCAGCACCGTCTGCCACGTGTCAAAGTACTTCTGAATCTTCTGCAGCAGCTCCTTCTCTAATAATATCAAATCAAATGTTATCAAGTGGAATAACGTCCCACTAGAAAAGGAAAGTAATGTTGAGTTCTTACATAACTGATGTTCAGAGATACTGTTCAGGGTCTTGTGGCTTTATGGCTGTGAGTTACCAACTAGAGATGGAAAAGCCTGATGACCTGAAGTCAAAATAAAGTTCCCTAAATGTGTTTATAAATGTATATTATGTGCTTATAAAATACAAATGTATTATATTATATTGGGTAAAGTATTATTGAGTATAAAAGGCTGTGGTGTGGCTCACCGTTGAGAGGAACCCCTAGGAACAGTCTGTTAGAGATGTCCACTACTGTACACCGTAGTAGACTCAGGACGTCCACCTGTCCACCCATCAGTCCGTCCAGCCCCTGGAGAGCGTCCAGGTGTGTCTGGGTGGACGAGACACACACGTCTACTGTCCTCTGCAGCCCAGGCCCTGTCAGAGCTGGAACACACAGTGGAGATACAGCAGTTTATTACAGCATATTGGACGGTATCCTGTGAAGATATTGCCAGTAACAGACTGGACAACGGACACCTTTGTTTTTCTCACTTCTCTATTAGTTTGTGTATATGAGAATAGTATTTCAACACAGCAACCTTCTCCTAATGGTTTACCATTTCATATCTAGAATCAGTTATTATGTTCAATTAAGTAGCGGTATTGTAATGCCATGCTTATCTTTTTCAATTGATTAAGTCATTGTCTAATTGGTCACCTTTAGCGAAGTAGGTGCGGGTCTTCTTCCATAGAGCCATGTTGCTGTTGAAGATGATGCCTCTCTCATCCATGCCAATACAGCTCAGACCTTGTTTACTGCCGAACCGAGAGGTGTAACGCCCCTGTCTCAGAACATGATGCACTGCAGAGGAACTGTACAGAGAGGGTGGGTACACTGGTATTCACTCTCCGAAGTCTACAAGTCTATGTAAATAAGTCTAAATGTGTATTATAACATATGTCATCTAGGCTACAAGTAATCTACAAGTGCTTTTGTGAAATGAAATTCAAACATCTTAATTTATATATTTCAATTGATTATTGATTGATTGACTGACTGACTGCCTGATTAACTGCCTGACTGACTGCCTGATTGACTGCCTGCTACTGACTGCCTGATTGACTGCCTGACTGACTGCCTGATTAACTGCCTGACTGACTGCCTGATTGACTGCCTGATTAACTGCCTGACTGACTGCCTGATTGACTGCCTGCTACTGACTGCCTGATTGACTGCCTGACTGACTGCCTGATTGACTGCCTGACTGACTGCCTGACTGACTGCCTGATTGACTGCCTGGTACTGACCTGCTGAGTATGAGTGTCTCCTCTCCGTTGATCCAGACCCTGACGATGTCTCCATATTTACTGTTGTAATAGTTACTGGCTGTGCCAATACCTGTACATAGAACATGTATTTAATCAATTATTCCAATTTACTATTTGTTATTGTAGCAGATTATAATTTGTTGTATTTCATGTTGTAGTAGTTACCTGTCCATATAAACCTGAGGTATGAGAGGAGAGGACCGACACCCAGACAGAAAAAAGGACCTGTCATAGCCGAGAGAGAGAGAGAGAGAGAGAGAGAGAGAGAGAGAGAGAGAGAGAGAGAGAGAGAGAGAGAGAGAGAGAGAGAGAGAGAGAGAGAGAGAGAGAGAGAGAGAGAGAGAGAGAGAGAGAGAGAGAGAGAGAGAGAGAGAGAGAGAGAGAGAGAGAGAGAGAGAGAGAGAGAGAGAGAGAGAGAGAGAGATAGAGAGGAGAACAAGAGAGAGAGAGGGAGAGAGGGAGAGTGGTCACATAAAATAACTTAACATAGCAAGGCGTTGCATAGCATAACATGGCATAGAATAGCATAACATGGCATAGAATAGCATAGCATAACACTACATAGCGTTACAAATCAATACAATACATAAGTTCACATAACATAGCATAACATCACAAATATGATATGTTATTAGTTTATAAAGGAGACAGCTGATGAAACCAGCCAATACAACAGTAGTAGCAGTAGTACATAGCATAGACAGCAGCCAATACTCTGTGGTCAGACTAGGGACAAGACTCAATCTGCAACGCATTGTAGAGCGCTGTCCACAATGCACCTTTCAAAGGCAATGTTCCTGCATTCACAAATAATCGCACAGGCAGCTAAACACAACACAGATCTCATCCTGTAATGTACCAGCTTTAACACACAGAACAGCAAAGTTGGTGGATAAATGAAGATGTCCCACTCAGGCTGTCCCTCTCCCGTAGGCACCAATGCATTAGCAGCTGAGTCTGCTCATTGACTGTATATGAACCAGAAAAAAATGAGGGAGTGGGATGTCTCACTTCCTCTTCCGTCTCTGAGCATAGATGAAGATATCATATGGATTAAGATAAGATCCCTGCATAGACTTGGACCAACAGTCCTGCTCTGGATGCAACATGTTCAATTATAGAATCACTTTAGTCCAAAATAAGATAATGAACTGTAGCTGGACAAGTCACTGTTGTAATTCAGCTTGTTGTTATTGTATAAGAATGATAACTAGCAGTCTATTGTGACTGACCTGGGACAGAGTTGTTGTCGGTGTGACGCCAGGCAGCCAGCAGCAGACAGAGGAGCAGGAGGAGGAACCCCGTTGCCAGGGAGACGCCCTCTGACCTGGTGGCTGTGGCGTTCCGTGACTCGGACACCAACAGGTCGGCTATGACGGTGTCCAAGCACACCGCCGCCATCACACGTCCACACACAGGCGACAACAGATCCATCACACACACATGGTAGACACACTGACGCAATGACACACACACACACACTCCACGACCAGCTGCTGAACTGACGAAACACTGTTGCTTCCGAGGTGATGTAAATGGTCAATCTCTCAAAGGGACGGACGCGATACACACACACTCTTAAACTGAAGCAACAAGCCAGACTCCCTGCTACCGGCTTCTCCTGATGGTCTGAGTTCTGGATCAACTCTCACTGGTTCTCTTATAGTCAGCCGTGCTGGTTACACGCCAGGTCAGGGTAAAGCAAAAGTCAAAACAAAAAGGGAGATTTTAAACAATTTCTGTGTAACCTTGTATCTTAGATCCCGCCATCTCATAAGGACCTTGAGTAGGTAGATGGTGGTCGGGTTTCATAGCATGAGCACATGTTGTGAGAGGAGTGTTCCACAGCCACTACATTAAAGACCCCTGACCTCTGTTAGTGCAGCTGGGGACTCTCTCATTCCTCAACTCTCATTCCTCAAACATCAAAGAGAGGAGGAGAGGAGGGAGGTGAGAAAGGAGGAGAGGAAGGCGGTGAGGAGGGAGAAGGGAAGTGAGGAGGGAGGAGAGGAGAGAGGAGAGGAGAGAGGAGAGGAGGGAGGAGAGGAGGGGAGATGAGAGAGGTAAGGTGAGGAGAGAGGAGAGAGGTGAGAGGAGGGAGGAGAGAGGTGAGAGGAGGGAAGAGAGGAGAGAGGTAAGGTGAAGAGAGGAGGGGAGAGGAGAGGTGAGAGGAGGGAGGAGAGGAGGGGAGGAGGGGAGAGGAGAGAGGTAAGGTGAGGAGCGGAGGGGAGGGAGGAGAGGAGGAGAGAGGTAAGGAGAGAGAGGAGAGAGGAGGGAGGGAGGAGAGGAGAGGAGGGGAGAGGAGAGGAGGGGAGGGAGCACCTGTGTTCTGTCTCAGAGAATCTGAACAGGGAAGTTCTGTGTTATGACAGTGTTATCTCTACTTGCCTTCATGCAGTCCTCCATCACTGCAGTCTATCTCTCTCAGTCCCCCTCCTCAACATACTATAAAATAGTTTTCTCTGTGATGTGTCACTGAAAGGCTAGACTTGTATGAGAGAGAGAGAGAGAGAGAGAGAGAGAGAAAGAGAGAGAGAGAGAGAGAGAGAGAGAGAGAGAGAGAGAGAGAGAGAGAGAGAGAGAGAGAGAGAGAGAGAGAGATGCACCTTGGTTGGAGTGCGGTAGTGAGTCTTTAACTGAGTATTCAGATGTTGATCATGGTTGATTTCAAATCTGAGATGAGAAGCAACAGCAACAGCAGATAAGGCAAGAGATCTGAATCTGCCCAGGACTTTTTATGATGCTTTTGCTCTGCTTAAAAATATATAATAACTTCATCTTGGTGCACTTGATTGAGACTTACAGTTACACACTTTTTAAAGGATTCAGGCTAAATGGTGCACCTACACAAACCTGTATTTGTACTGTATATGTGCGTGTTCATGTGTGCTCCTTTGCATTTGTCTCTATGGACGTGCACACAATGATACTTACTAATGGAGAAGAACAAATATTGAGTTGAAGAAAGATAAACCAAGTCCGTCAGCTAATAGTGATTGGCAGTATGACCCTCTCACCAGCAGTACCACTTCTGGCCAGTAGGAGGAGAAGCAGAGCTGTACTCTTAGGATGTCATTAAAGGGGAAATACTTTTAGTTCTGTCAAAACCAGAGCACTGCCATACCATTGTGATGATTCATATGACATTATGACAATCATCAAATATGTTGTGGAGGTACAAACAAATAGTCCGAAATTCCAATTACCACCAAGGAGCCGAAACAGCCATGTGTTTGTGTGCATTTGTATGTGTATGTCTGTGAATGTGTATGCATTGGTGTGTGTTTGTTCTGGTCTATTGACCCGTATCTTTAGGCATCCTACTCCTGTACGCAGGGCCCAATGTTTTCCCTGGTCAGGTCATGGGGTCAGGAGAAGAAACCCCTGGCCCAGGTCACTTATACTCATAGTTCTTAACTGATCTAGAATATTCTCATCCTTCTCAGTATAATCTACACAAAGGGCCTTTCTGTTCCCCCTGAGGCATCTGTGCCATTCTACCAGCAGTATAAAGGACTCTGGGAATTCACTCACCTCCCACTGGGCCTGGAGAATGTGCCTTGTTCAAACAGTCCTCTGTCTGTGTTCTGCGTTCTGACGGAGAGACTGCCTTGATTCAAGTCAATTCCATTCAAGGGGCTTTACTGGCATGGGAAACATATGTTGACATTGTCAAAACAAGTGAAATAGACAAGAAACATATGTGAAGTCAACAATCAGAAATGAACAGTAAACATTACACTTACAAAAGTTTAGGAATAGAGACATTTAAAATGTCATATTACTGGCAATATACAGTGTTGTAACGATGTGCAAATAGTTAAAGTACAAACATAAAAAGAAATGAACATACATTTGGGTTGTATGTATTCTGATTGTTGACTTCACAGTTGTTTATTGTCTATTTCACTTGTTTTGGCAATGTAAACATGTTTCCCATGCCAGTAAAGCCCCTTCAATTGAAATGTTCTCCACTGGTTGCCCTTTTCTTGTTGCAACATGTCACAAATCTTGCTGCAGTCAGGTATTCTGCCACTGTGTTCTCCCTGTTTAAGGCCAAATAACATTCTATTTTGCACAGTTTTTTGGTTAATTCTTTCCAATGTGTCAGGAATCATGAGTTGGTTGGGTCTAATTATGTTGCTGTCCTGGGGCTCTGTGGGGTCTGTTTGTGTTTGTGAACAGAGCTCCAGGACCAGCTTGCTGAGGGGACTCTTCTCCAGGTTCATCTCATGGCTTTGTTATGGAAGGTTTGGGAGTCACTTCCTTTCAGGTGGTTGTAGAATTGAACAGCTCTTTTCAGGATTTGGATGATAAGAGGGTATCGTCCTAATTCTGCTCTGCATGCATTATTTGGTGTTTTACGTTGTATACGGGGGATGATTTTGCAGAATTCAGTCTCAATTTGGTGTTTGTCCCATTTTGTGAATTCTTGATTGGTAAACAGACCCCAGACCACAGAACCATAAAGGGCAATGGGTTATATAACTGATTCAATTATTTTTTTTACCAGATCCTATTTGAGATGTCGAATTTTATGTTCCTTTTGATGGTGTGGAAGGCCCCTCTTGCCTTGACACCACTGACCATTTGATGGTTAAGACCATGGATTCTTTGGCATTTGATATTGGAGCAAGTGTCTTTGTGTCTGTGTCTGTAGGTACATGCATGTGGCGCATATACCTGTGTGTGTGTGTGTGTGTGTGTGTGTGTGTGTGTGTGTGTGTGTGTGTGTGTGTGTGTGTGTGTGTGTGTGTGTGTGTGTGTGCGTGTGTGTATCATCGTATCCCTGTCCCCCTTATATCAGCGTAAGCCTGTGTTTTTGTTCCCATTCGTGTTCCCACTCTAAAAACCAGTGACTGAAATTCTTGATCAAAATATATGAAAAATATGTTAACGTAACCTTTCTCTCTCGTCTTTGTCCTTAGAGAGTTGATTATCTCTGCTCAACCCAGTATGTCCTTAGGGAGTTGACTATCTCTGCTCAATCCAGTCTGTCCTTAGGGAGTTGACTATCTCTGCTCAATCCAGTCTGTCCTTAGAGAGTTGACTATCTCTGCTCAAGCCAGTCTGTCCTTAGGGAGTTGACTATCTCTGCTCAATCCAGTCTTTGTCATTAGGGAGTTGACTATCTCTGCTCAATCCAGTCTGTCCTTAGGGAGTTGACTATTTCTGCTCAATCCAGTCTTTGTCATTAGGGAGTTGACTATCTCTGCTCAATCCAGTCTTTGTCCTTAGGGAGTTGACTATCTCTGCTCAATCCAGTCTGTCCTTAGGGAGTTGACTATCTCTGCTCAAACCAGTCTGTCCTTAGGGAGTTGACTATCTCTGCTCAAGCCAGTCTTTGTCCTTAGGGAGTTGACTATCTCTGGTCAAACCAGCCTTTGTCATTAGGGAGTTGACTATCTCTGGTCAATCCAGCCTTTGTCATTAGGGAGTTGACTATCTCTGGTCAATCCAACCTTTGTCATTAGGGAGTTGACTATCTCTGGTCAATCCAGTCTTTGTCATTAGGGAGTTGACTATCCCTGGTCAATCCAGTCTTTGTCATTAGGGAGTTGACTATCTCTGGTCAATCCAGTCTTTGTCATTAGGGAGTTGACTATCTCTGGTCAACCCAGTCTTTGTCATTAGGGAGTTGACTATCTCTGGTCAATCCAGTCTTTGTCATTAGGGAGTTGACTATCCCTGGTCAATCCAGTCTTTGTCATTAGGGAGTTGACTATCTCTGGTCAATCCAGTCTTTGTCATTAGGGAGTTGACTATCTCTGGTCAACCCAGTCTTTGTCTTTAGGGCGTTAACTATCTCTGGTCAATCCAGTCTTAATCCTTAGGCAGTTGACTATCTCTACATATTTTTGTCAGGGTATGTGAATTGAATAGGACTGGTCGGATGAAGACAAGAGATTATTCTGAGAACAGACCTGGCTTTGAAACAGGAAAATATAATTTCCATGCTCAGAGACTTGTATTTATTCTCCTGTGTTCCATAACAGAAATATCTACAACATGTAGACACGCTGAACTGCTAGATGTAAAGTCATATGTTGAGTTGGATGTGGCTTTTTACTTTAAATGAGAGCTGTATTCATTGGATACTTCTGTTGATTGTGTCCATTGACTACAGACCTCTGAACAGAGTCCCTGTTGCCCACCCCTAACCTTTCACTCATAACCTTTGAACCCTAACCTTTTACCGCGTCACTGACTGTCTGTTCTGGGGGTTTGCAGAAAATGCAGAAAAGGGGGATTTCCCCACCTTTGAGAGAGGACGGAGAGAGAGAGAGAGAGAGAGAAAGAGAGAGAGAGAGAGAAAGAGAGTGAGAGAGACAGAGACTTCTGCAAAGTCTGGAATGAGAGTCACTTTGCCCACTCACTCCTCTGCAGTTAGGTCACAATGTGATTTGTTCCCCAGTGTTCCCATTCTGTCCTGTTCATCAACTTTAACCCAGGGGTTGGGGGGGGGGGGGGGAGGGGATGAGGTATTTTGGACTATGCTGAAGGAAAGGCGACGAGGAAAGAGCGTTCTGATGAAGCAAAGGAGGTAAGGAAAGGAGGGTTCTGATTAAGTAAAGGAGATTAAGAAAGAAGGGTTCTGGTGAAGGAAATGAGGTTAAGAAAGGAGGGTTCTGGTGAAGGAAAGGAGGTGAGGAAAGGAGGCAGGGAAAGGAGGGTATTGAAGGCTATTAGGACACAGCAGGTCAATAGACAGCTGGTCGTTATGAACATACTGCCAAGCCAGCTGGGAAGACATCTGCACTGGTAGAGTAGGAGGAGGAGAGGAAAGGAACACAGCCACTACTTGACCTTTTAACGGTATCAGCATCCCGTTGCTGTTCTATCAGTATAGACTAGAGCTCAATAGAGCAAGTGGCTGTTGGTTAAAGGAGGGTGTGAGCGGTGAAGTCTCTCTGGATGCGTACCAAATAGCACCCTATTCACTCTTTAGCACAATATGGGCCCTGGTCAAAAGTAGTGCACTACAGTGCATTCGGAAAGTATTCATACCCCTTGACTTTTTCCACAATTTGTTACGTTACAGCCTTATTCTAAAATGGATCATCATTAAGCTCGAGGCCCTGGGTCTGAACCCCGCCCTGTGCAATTGGGTCCTGGACTTCCTGACGGGCTGCCCACAGGTGGTGAAGGTAGGAAACTGCATCTCCACTTCGCTGATCCTCAACACTGGGGTCCCACATTCTTATTCTTATTACTTGTTAGATATTGCTGCACTGTCGGAACTAGAAGCACAAGCATTTCGCTACACTCGCAATAACATCCGGTAAACACGTGTGTGTGACCAATAACATTTGATTTGATTTGATTATATTAATTAATTTCCTCATCAACCCACACACAATACCCCATAATGACAAAGAGAATATCGTTTTTAGAAGTTTTTGCATAAAAAATAGAAATACCTTATTTACATAACTATTCAGACCCTTTGCTATGAGACTCGAAACTGAGCTCAGGTGCATCCTGTTTCCATTAGTCATCCTTGTAATGTTTCTACAACTTGATTGGAATCCACCTGTGGTAAATTCAATTGATTGGACATGATTTGGAAAGGCACACACCTGTCTATATAAGGTCTTACAGTTGACAGCGTATGTCAGAGCAAAAACCAAGCCATGAGGTCAAAGGAATTGTCCGTGAAGCTCTGAGGCAGGATTGTGTAGAGGCACAGATCTGGGGAGCGGGAACCAAAAAATGTCTGCAGAATTGAAGGTCCCAAAGAACACAGTGGCCTCCATCATTCTTAAATGGAAGAAGTTTGAAACCACCAAGACTCTTCCAAGAGCTGGCCACCTGGCCAAACAGAGCAATCCGGGGAGAAGGGCCTCGGATGGTCACTCTGACAGAGCTCCAGAGTTCCTCTGTGGAGATGGGAGAACCTTCCAGAACAACTCTTTCTGCAGCACTCCACCAATCAGGCCTTTATGGTAGAGTGGCCAGACGGACGCCACTCCTCAGTAAAAGGCACATGACAGCCCGCTTGGAGTTTGCCAAAAGCACCTAAAGGACTCTCAGACCATGAAAAACAAGATTCTCTGGTCTGATGAAATCAAGATTGAACTATTTGGTCAGAATGCCAAGCATCACATCTGGAGTAAACCTTGCATCATCCCTACGGTGAAGCATGGTGGTGGCAGCATCTTGCTGTGTGGATGTTTTTCAGCGGTAGGGACTGGGAGACTAGTCAGGATCGAGGCAAAGATGAACGGACCAAAGTGCAGAGAGATCCTTGATGAAAACCTACTCCAGAGACCTCAGGACCTCAGTCTGAGGCGAAGGTTCACCTTCCAACAGGACAGCGACCCTAAGCAGGCAAGACAATGCAGGAGTGGCTTCGGGACAAGTCTCTGAATGTCCTTGAGTGGTCCAGCCAGAGACCGGACGTGAACCCGATCGAACATCTCTGGAGAGACCTGAACAGCAACGCTCCCCATCCAACCTGACAGAGCTTGAGAGGATCTGCAGAGAAGAATGGGAGAAACTCCTTAAATACAGGTGTGCCAAGCTTGTAGCATCGTACCCAAGAAGACTCAAGGCTGTAATCGCTGCCAAAGGTGCTTCAACAAAGTACTGAGTAAAGGGTCTGAATACTTATGCAAATGTGATATTTAAGTTTTCAAGTTTTTATAATAAAAACATTTTAAAAACTATTTTATAATAAGGCTGTAACGTAATAAAATGTGTAAAACGTCAAGGGGTCTGAATACTTTCCGAAAGCAAACACTTGGGAAGCAGTGTATCTCCCAGGGTGTGATCACTCTGTAAGGGGGACAGAGGTTGAACCCAGAGCTGGTTGACTGCGAGGGTGTGTGTGTGTGTGTGTGTATGTCTGTATGCA
>NC_052307.1:74784826-74794826 GCF_016432855.1 Salvelinus namaycush
CCACATAATGTTAAGTATACCAAGGACTATTGCAGAGCATCTCTGGGATATTGCTTAAGATTGTGTATTTATTAAATGTTTTGCCCACGGATGTGCATCTGTACTTCAGATATTACTCTTGCATGGTTGTAATGTGTTTGTATATGATAGGTCTGCCTGACCATGTAAAGTACTGTGGTTGTAATGTGTTTGTATATGATAGGTCTATCTGACCATGTAAAGTACCGTGGTTGTAATGTGTTTGTATATGATAGGGCTGCCTGACCATGTAAAGTACTGTGGTTGTAAAGTGTTTGTATATGATAGGGCTGCCTGACCATGTAAAGTACTGTGGTTGTAATGTATGTATGGCAGGGCTGTCTGACCATGTAAAGTACTGTGGCTGTAATGTATTTATGATAGGGCTGCCTGACCATGTAAAGTACTGTGGCTGTAATGTATGTATGATAGAGCTACCTGACCATGTAAAGTACTGTGGCTGTAATGTATGTATGGCAGGGCTGTCTGACCATGTAAAGTACTGTGGCTGTAATGTATGTATGGCAGGGCTACCTGGCCTGCATGGTCTGCCTGGGCACAATGGCACTGATGGCATCCCAGGACTAGACGGTCTGCCTGGGCACAATGGCACTGATGGCATCCCAGGACTAGACGGACTGCCTGGGGCTGATGGAAAACGAGGGAAGAGAGGTACGGAGTGAAAGACCCTTTTACAGTAACAGAGAGAATCGTTCTTACTCTGTATTTTCTGCCTCATTGTATCTATCTGTCCATCATCTGATGTGTCCATTATGTATTGTTACCTGGGGCTCTGTCTGGTTCTGTGACTGAAAAGAGAGAGATAATAGAACAGAAAGGGTAGAGCAGATCTCCTCAGGGTCAATAACATGCACCCTAACACACACAACCTCAGACACACAAGCAAACTCACACACTCACACACACACACACGCACACACCTACACTTGCACACAATTACCCCACGGTGCACCCAGATACACACATAAGCCCCCCACACACACACACACACACACACACACACACACACACACACACACACACACACACACACACACACACACACACACACACACACACACACACACACACACACACACACACACAGATCTCCACATACATAACACTTTCTTTCACCTATTCTTAATTAACTGTCATTGGACAGCCATTCAGATCTATCCAGAGATATGTGATGTGTCATAATGCTGAATCATGTTCTCCACTGTGGTGGGCTTCGCTTTCTCTCCATTCAAACACCATAGATCCGGAAACGGAGGAAGAAAGGAAACTGCTCTTCTGTCCCACAGTAAACTAATGTTATTCATGACTGTGGTTTTGGGCTGCTCTTGAATGGGCTGTAAACCTCATTCTCCCATCAGCCCACTGGTGCGTTCCTCAGGAGGGAAGGACATGATTCACACCCTATTTCCTATATAGTGCACTACTTTTGACCAGAGCCCTATGGGCCCTGCTCAAAAGTAGGGCACTAAATAGACAATATTTTAGCAGCCCAGGAGAAGTGAACGGAATGGTTTACTGGATTGGCTTTGACTTGATGAATCCTTGGAATTTACAGACTGGAAGCGATGATTTAGTAGACCCATGTCTAGTTCACATTGTGGGAACTCTTTTCTTAACAGTAGCTCAGATATAAGAACCCATGTCTCGCACATTACACAAGCTTGACTCATTTGATTGTGGTCTTTATTTCGGGTTTCTTTTTGGGCCTTTATGAATTCCTGTTCTATTCCATGTCTCAAGCTAGGATTTGTAAATCACCTGTACATATGAAAAACCATAACCGTGTTCCTTCACAGGTGAGAAAGGTGAGCCGGGGGAGAAAGGAGATAGAGGAGACCCTGGACCCGCAGGAGAGAATACACAATCGTCCAACGATGTCATCTTGGAGGGTAAGAACGGACAGAAATGACAATGTCCATTGTCTACATGAGATACCTCACAATTACAACATCACTATGACTCCTATAGTACATGATGAGACTTGCTGTACCGTCACCATTGTACACTCAAATGGTTCAGCACATAACTTTATTGCAAAATCTTAACAGATCTTCATTAGAACTGAAAATGAATGTGGTCTTAGCACAACACTTAAGGTACCTGTATATGTTGCAACATTAGTGGGCAAGCCCTGTCCTGTTTCATGACCAGTCGATCCAGTTTATGCCTGGACAGCTCTACTTGAAATGCAATGTGATTGTGAAAATCCTTGTCTTTTGGGTCTGTCTAGGCCCCCCAGGTCCGGCTGGTCCTCCTGGTACTCCAGGCCCCATTGGCCCTCCTGGACCTCCTGGCCCACAAGGACCCCAGGGGCCCCCCAGAAACAGGAGCCACCGGGTCAATCTTTCCATCCACGCTGCCCAGACCCTGGGTGGGTAACTACCCTGCACACCGCTACTTATCCTACCCAACTCCCGTATCTACCCCCCCCCCCCCATCCATACTGTCCAGACCCTGGGTGGGTAACTACCCTGCACACCGCTACTTATCCTACCCAACTCCCGTATCTACCCCCCCATCCATACTGTCCAGACCCTGGGTGGGTAACTACCCTGCACACCGCTACTAATCCTACCCAAGTCCCGTATCTACCCCCCCATCCATACTGCCCAGACCCTGGGTGAGTAACTACCCTGCACACTGCTACTAATCCTACCCAAGTCCCGTATCTACCCCCCCCCCCCCCATCCATACTGTCCAGACCCTGGGTGGGTAACTACCCTGCACACTGCTACTAATCCTACCCAAGTCCCGTATCTACCCCCCCATCCATACTGCCCAGACCCTGGGTGAGTCAGCCTGTTACTATCTATCCTACAGTTCCTCTACCCACCTCCAACTCTCCTACTGATTCTAACATCATCACTTTCATTGATTATCATTGACTATTTCAGATCCGTCACATGCTGTACCAAACGATGGGACTCTGTCCGCCAAAGAGGCTGGGAAGTTACAAGAGATACCACTAAATAAGAAAAACGGTACAATGACTTGCATGACTTCAAGGATTTGTTTAAAAACCCTCAGACAAAACATGAATATGTAAACCAATCAATCTAGCAATCAATTAAACAATAAATGTTTTATCTTCTGTCCCCCAGAGTGCATCATCAAGTCACTGATCAACCCCCGTAACGTATCTAAGATGGAGAGTACGTTCGGAACGTGGATGAAAGACACGGCTGTGCTGAACGACAAACGCATCTGGGTGGCCGAACACTTCTCTGGTACCTCCCAAACTCACACAACAGCCAATCAAATGTCTTTAGCATTTCTCTGGTACCAGGCAAACGCAGACAACAGCCAATCACATTATCTTTAGCACTTCTCTGGTACCTCCTACACACAACAACCAATCAAATGTCTTTTTGATTATCTGTCTCCAGGTCGCACGTTGAAGGAGTATAAGAGCATCACCTCATTCCAGAATGCCACCAGTGAGGTCATCGACGGCAGGAAGTTCTACCAGGGGTGTGGCCATGCCGTTCATAACGGTTCCTTCTACTATCACATCGCCGGAACCACCAACCTGGCCAGGTAAAGAACCATAGTCTGGTACCTCCAACCTGGCCAGGTAAAGAACCATAGTCTGGCACCTCCAACCTGGCCAGGTAAAGAACCATAGTCTGGTACCTCCAACCTGGCCAGGTAAAGAACCATCGTTTGGTACCTCCAACCTGGCCAGGTAAAGAACCATCGTTTGGTACCTCCAACCTTGCCAGATAAAGAACCATCGTTTGGTACCTCCAACCTGGCCAGGTAAAGAACCATAGTTTGGTACCTCCAACCTGGCCAGGTAAAGAACCATAGTCTGGTACCTCCAACCTGGCAAGGTAAAGAACCATAGTCTGGTACCTCCAACCTGGCCAGGTAAAGAACCATAGTCTGGTACCTCCAACCTGGCCAGGTAAAGGACCATAGTTTGGTACCTCCAACCTGGCCAGATAAAGAACCATAGTTTGGTACCTCCAACCTGGCCAGATAAAGAACCATAGTTTGGCACCTTCAACCTGGCCAGGTAAAGGACCATAGTCTGGCACCTCCAACCTGGCCAGGTAAAGAACCATAGTTTGGTACCTCCAACCTGGCCAGGTAAAGAACCATAGTCTGGTACCTCCAACCTGGCCAGGTAAAGAACCATAGTTTGGCACCTCAAACCTGGCCAGGTAAAGAACCATAGTTTGGCACCTCCAACCTGGCCAGGTAAAGGACCATAGTCTGGCACCTCCAACCTGGCCAGATAAAGAACCATAGTTTGGCACCTCCAACCTGGCCAGGTAAAGAAGGGATGGTAATTATCCTGCTTGAATCCAATTGATCCCTTAGCTCCTACCGCACTAGATACTTGTCTGAGAACAATGGATAGTTGTCAGAGGGAAATCAAGGTGAAGCTTTTTGGCCTTGTGCAATTAAAGTCTTGAAGAAAAATATTCTGTCTGTGATGTCCCTGGCTGTGTACGATCCTGAGACTGTTCTTTTCTTCTGCTGGTGTGGCATTGTGGTGCACAGTTCCTAAGGAAAGCAAAGGTAAATGTGGGAATGTAGATTGTTTATTTCTTACCTCCATCTCTCCATCCATCCCCCAGGTTCGACATGCAGTCCAAGCGTCTCCACACCCTGGCCATCGACAATGCTCTGTACCACAACCTGTCCTACCTTCTCTACAACTCCAAGACCTACTTCAAGCTTGCGGCGGATGAGAACGGCCTGTGGCTGATCTTTGCCTCCAGTTTGGACGACAGCATTATGGTGGCCCAGCTGGACCTGAAGAGCTTCTCCGTCACATCGTACATCAACACCACCTACCCCAGGACCAAGGCCGGCAACGCCTTCGTGGCCTGTGGCGTGCTCTACATCACCGACACCAAGGACACCCGTGTGACCTTCGCCTTCGACCTCCTGAAGGGGAAACCGGTCAACGTGACCTTTGACCTGAGGTCCCCTGGCGGGGTGCTGGCCATGCTGTCCTATAGCCCCAATGACAGACACCTGTATGTGTGGGATCAGAGCTACGTGAAGCTGTATGTGGTGCACTTCATCTCTGATGACTGAGACAGTGTTTTGATGGTATTCTGAGGATGTTTTGATGGTATTCTGAGGGTGTTTTGATGGTATTCTGAGGGTGTTTTGATGGTATTCTGAGGGTGTTTTGATGGTATTCTGAGGGTGTTTTGATGGTATTCTGAGGATGTTTTGATGGTATTCTGAGGGTGTTTTGATGGTATTCTGAGGGTGTTTTGATGGTATTCTGAGGATGTTTTGATGGTATTCTGAGGGTGTTTTGATGGTATTCTGAGGGTGTTTTGATGGTATTCTGAGGGTGTTTTGATGGTATTCTGAGGATGTTTTGATGGTATTCTGAGGGTGTTTTGATGGTATTCTGAGGATGTTTTGATGGTATTCTGAGGGTGTTTTGATGGTATTTTTACAGTATTCTGACATTGTTTTGACAGTATTCAGATGGTATTTTAATGTTATTCTGATTAAAGATGGCCAGCTTTTTAAAGGGCTTAATTAAAGATGAACAGCACTAGTGAATATTATGTTTTTTTTATTTAATTTTTTATAATATGTACAGCTTGTCTTTAGTTTTATGCCATCTCAACGAGGACTCTTTTCTAATGGCTTTTTGGGACTGCTGGCTGGGATAAAACACCCTTTTTGTGAATGCTGCTAAATTATTTGTTTAAATTGGATTACAGCTTCCAAAGATGCACACACTGTACCTTTTCCAATGTAGAGTTTAACTGAATAAGGGCTTATCAGAGTAGGAAGTTGATCATTATAATATAATTGTTATAGTCTATATTGTATTGTGGCGATGGTTTAAACAGTAAAATAATTGCTGTAGTTTTCCATATGAGATCTTGGAATGATCTTTTTGTAAGGATACTTAACCGTTTGACTTGTTATATATTGTTTTTATGTCTCTCACTTGTACATTATATTTATTTTGAAAATCTAACTTTTTAAGGTCTACCCTGGAAACCTGGCTTTTTGTGGAGTTAATACTATTTATAACTGTAAAGTCCTTACTAGACTTTCCCTGTGACTGCATGAAAAAATATGTATCAGAAATGAGTTTCCATATTTACTTGGATCCTACCATGACCAGCATCCCTTACAGAGAGCAAAATGTTTTAAAAATACCTATATTGGAAATCTGTACATATGTTTCTTCCCGACAATGATATTTGCCGCTGCATGGTCTCTACTGATTATCATGTCTAGAGAGAGAAAATACAGAAACAAGCATAAAATCAACCTGATGAAATAAAAATAATTTATTCAACTTACAAAGGTATAACTTTGACCACGGTAGAACAGCCTGCTATATATTCCTGTCTCTCTCTGGACTCTCTCTAGTTCTCTAGTTATAGCCTCCCCATAGTGAGCTTTAGATAGATATATACTGTAGATACCTGAACAACACTTTACTTAAAGCACCTTTTTATGAAGTGTTAATATCTTATATAGACATGAATATCCCCTTATAGAGCATTATGAAGTGTTAATATCTTATATAGACATGAATATCCCCTTATAGATGTTATAGAGCATTATGAAGCATGTACCATAAAGCAAAACAAGGCTCGGTACCTTTTTGTAAGGCGCCTAGCGTGTTATTGCTTCACTGTGATGTTTTTAATGATGCTCTATGACTGCATCTATAAGGTGACCTATGAATGTTTATAAGGCATTATAAAGCTTCATAAGTACTAGCATCATACACACGACAGACGAGAGAAGGTAGAATATGTAAACATAGATGTCAGAGATCAGACGTGGTACCCAGAGGGAGGGAAGGAAACACAAATCTGTTTAATAATAATACGTAGAATAATAAAAACAATACAAACATTTAACAAAAGATACAACTAATCCAGCTGGTATGATACGAAACAAAAATTAAGTAAAACGCTTTCATGTTTGTACAAGCTGCTGTGGTATTTCATATATTTATATATTAAAACTATTTCACTTTTTACTACTAGGCCAAATACAGCCAGACATTCATTTGTATATAACAGTAGTTTCTTTGTTCTTCCCATAGCCTATTCGTTTTGAAATAAACTTTTAGTGTCCCCAGATTTGAGTGCAAATATCTATTCAATAAGGTTTGTAAAAACAATACAGTACAGTAGTATCACCAAACACAAACCTATGCCATGTTGCACTGTCCCAGTAAAATACAGTATTAACCCCTTACATTCCTAACGTAAAAGGCAAAAAGTCCAACACAAATAACAACAGCCTGCAAAGAAACAACCAACCAACCAAAAACAAGTAAATAGTTCAACTAAAAAAAATGAAAATGTTTGTGCAAAAACAGAACATAACAGACCCCATGTGTTTCTTTCTTCTCGGGGGGGGGTTCAGTGGAACAGACAGATGAGACATATAGACTACACACAGTCACAGGATCAAAACACACCATCTTCCAAACACAACGTTCTAGCAGTGAGGCCGCTGCTGCCGCACAAACAGGCTTTTGACGGCAGGCGGGCGGCAGATACAGAGAGGTGTGATCACATAGCTAGGCTCAATCAATCAATAGATCAATCGATGGAGTAGGCTAGCGAGTCACTGGGCAGCCAGTGTTATGGGATGGGGTCACTATGGGGATAATGTGCCATTAACAGTGAGATTAACAGTGAGATTAGCCAGGGAATGAAGAGGATAAAACCATTTCAACAAAATGCAGATCCAACAACTTTAGAGTCACACCAGACCACTGACTAAAGGAACCACAGCGCTGGTTAAATGTAGATGCTAAGAGAGTTGTTCAGCTTATGGGCACAAAATGACAACAGATACACACTTTTTAAGAGCTTGAGCACTTGTACAGAGCACTATCATATCAATAAACCATGTGGTTGCACCGCTTAAAACGAGAACAGGAAGTCATGCATAGCTTTCATATGGACTGACACACTCGTAAACGTCCAGCAGACGCCTTTAAAATGACAGGAAATCTAACTGTTAAAATCAAGTATGGAACCTGTTGCTTTTACGTTTTAATACACGCTTTTAGGCTTTGGGAAAGAAAAAAATATTCACAGCTCAATTGAACTTTTCTGATACGATTTCCGCTAGGTAAAGTCATACCGTACACTCTCTGTCGCTCTCTCAAAGCTGCTGAAACCTTGGTCATCTCTCAACCTTTCACCTCTACGTCACTCATATCATTAGAGCCCTCTCAACTAGCCTATCCAGTAGTGTAATATACTTAGTGATCTATCTGTAAACCTTTACCCCGATCTCTCTTCGTCTCTCTCACACAAATCTTGGCTCTCTACACAACATTATACTAGTGAAAGTTTGGTTAATCTTTCAACCTTACTCCTTCCTATCCACCGCCATTCAGACATACCACTTTCAGGTATTTACGTTTCTACAAGATGTTGAATATTCTAGTGAAAGTTTGGTTATCGTTTCAACGTTCAACCACTAACCAATCAGATGACCTCTCTACAGACAGTACAGGAAGTGGTTTGGGGTCTACAGAATGTCGAAGATGCTAGAGGGGATGTTGTAGCGGTCGGGTAGAACCCTCATCTTGAGGGTTCCGTCGGCGCCGCAGGTGAATATGCGGTTGCCGGGGCGGGTCTCCACCTGCATAACGCCTGCTCCGATGTTCCGGAAGATGGACTGCTTGGCATGCTCTGTGCTAAACGAGTGCATGAGGCCATGGCCTGCCAGCTTCCACACCTGGAGGAGAAGGAGAGGAGTAGTGAAAGAGAGAGGTAAATAGAAAGGCAATGATCAATACATTAATGGATTACATGATGTCTTTCACAGATCAATCCTGTGACTTAAATACATTTTTACACACATTTGGTCATTGAAATACAGCTAGAGAGCACAGATTAATGGTTGACAGGGTTGGGAACAATTCAATTTCAATTCAGGAAGATTCTAATTCCATTTTCCTCATTAAAAAGTAATAAGGAAAATCACCTTCATGTTCCCCTCAGCTGAGCCGGTTACGAAGAAGTCTTCGGAGACGTCGAGCGCCAGGGCTTTGACGGCTGAGTCGTGGGCCTGGAAGGTGTGTAGCAGCTGTCTCTGACGGATGTCAAACACACACACAAAGCCCTTCCTGCCTCCCGAGATCAACAGCTGCTGCTTGGGAGCGTACTGCACCACCGTCGCACCACTCTCATGGCACAGGAAGGCTGGACAGACACAGATGACATTCTAACTACGAGTTATGAGTGACAACACTAATACAGGGGAGAGAGGGGTAAGTTGAACCAAACGGTAAGTTGAGCCAGCCCTTGTTTCTAGGAAACCATACACAAAATGTATAATTTGACCAAACATTTAGGAAGAGGACATCATTTCATGGAGTCTGAAAAAGTGGTAAACAAGGTTTAAAAAAACAGATTTTCACCAAGTCAAATGAATTAATTTTGTTAGAGGTTTCATGATGCTTGTATCTAAACTAAAGTAGATAATTGTAAGATTGTTCTATACATCAGTTGGGCTCTGTATAAGCTTCAGTATGAGGTCCTAAACCCAGCATGAAAGTGCATCCTTGGATCTGTGTGGGTTAATATAGTAAATGTTTTTTGCCTTGGGGTAAGTTGAGCCAATGGACATGGGATAAATTGAGCCAACGGTTGAGCCAATGGCCATGGGATAAATTGAGCCAACGGTTGAGCCAATGGCCATGGGATAAATTGAGCCAACGGTTGAGCCAATGGCCATGGGATAAGTTGAGCCAACGGTTGAGCCAATGGCCATGGGATAAGTTGAGCCAACGGTTGAGCCAATGGCCATGGGATAAGCTGAGCCAACGGTTGAGCCAATGGCCATGGGATAAGCTGAGCCACCGGTTGAGCCAATGGCCATGGGATAAGCTGAGCCAACGGTTGAGCCAATGGCCATGGGATAAGTTGAGCCAACGGTTGAGCCAATGGCAAGTTGAGCAAAATGGAGTGTTTTATTTCCAGGT
>NC_052307.1:74799826-74860020 GCF_016432855.1 Salvelinus namaycush
TGAGTTTAGAGTGGTGAGCTGTGAGCCAGACAGGCTGGGACGGAGATTTCACTCCTGAGTACTGTGTCCCTCTACAGGCCAGACTACTACCTCTCTCACTGGACTACACTGCACTGACAAGTTCAAAGTAAATGGAAAGTATGAAAGGAGATACTGTACCTTTCAACTGAAATGTCAAAAGTTTGGGGTCACTTAGAAATGTCCTTGTTTTTGAATATCTACATAGGCGTACAGAGGCCCATTATCAGCAACCATCACTCCTGTGTTCCAATGGCATGTTGTGTTAGCCAATCCAAGTTTATCATTTTAAAAGGCTAATTGATCATTAGAAAACCATTTTGCAATTATGTTAGCATAGCTGAAAACTGTTGTTCTAATTAAAGAAGCAATAAAACTGGCCTCCTTTAGACTAGTTGAGTATGTGGAACATTAGTGCTGCCTTTGATACCATCGATCACCACATTCTTTTGGAGAGATTGGAAACCCAAATTGGTCTACACGGGCAAGTTCTGGCCTGGTTTAGATCTTATCTGTCGGAAAGATATCAGTTTGTCTCTGTGAATGGTTTGTCCTCTGACAAATCAACTGTACATGTCGGTGTTCCTCAAGGTTCCGTTTTAGGACCACTATTGTTTTCACTATATATTTTACCTCTTGGGGATGTCATTCGAAAACATAATGTTAACTTTCACTGCTATGCGGATGACACACAGCTGTACATTTCAATGAAACATGTATTTCAGACATAAGGAAGTGGATGGCTGAAAACTTTCTACTTTTAAACTCGGACAAAACAGAGATGCTTGTTCTAGGTCCTAAGAAACAAAGAGATCTTCTGTTGAATCTGACAATTAATCTTGATGGTTGTAAAGTCGTCTCAAATAAAACTGTGAAGGACCTCGGCATTACTCTGGACCCTGATCTCTCTTTTGACGAACATATCAAGACTGTTTCAAGGACAGCTTTTTTCCATCTAGGTAACATTGCAAAAATCTGAAATTTTCTGTCCAAAAATGATGCAGAAAAATTCATCCATGCTTTTGTTACTTCTAGGTTAGACTACTGCAATGCTCTACTTTCCGGCTACCCGGATAAAGCACTAAATGAACTTCAGTTCAGTTCAGTTTCTCCTATAGAGCTTCATTTTTATGGAATGGTCTGCCTACCCATGTGAGAGACACAGACTTGGTCTCAACCTTTAAGTCTTTACTGAAGACTCATCTCTTCAGTGGGTCATATGATTGAGTGTAGTCTGGCCCAGGAGTGTGAAGGTGAACGGAAAGGCTCTGGAGCAACGAACCGCCCTTGCTGTCTCTGCCTGGCCGGTTCCCCTCTCTCCACTGGGATTCTCTGCCTCTAACGCCATTACAGGGGCTGAGTCACTGGCTTACTGGTGCTCTTTCATGCCGTCCCTAGGAGGGGTGCGTCACTTGAGTGGGTTGAGTCACTGACGTGATCTTCCTGTCTGGATTGGCGCCCCCCCTTGGGTTGTGCCGTGGCGGAGATCTTTGTGGGGTATACTCGGCCTTGTCTCAGGATGGTAAGTTGGTGGTTGAAGATATCCCTCTAGTGGTGTGGGGGCTGTGCCTTGGCAAAGTGGGTGGGGTTATATCCTGCCTGTTTGGCCCTGTCCGGGGGCATCATCGGATGGGGCCACAGTGTCTCCTGACCCCTCCTGTCTCAGCCTCCAGTATTTATGCTGCAGTAGTTTATGTGTCGGGGGGCTAGGGTCAGTCTGTTATATCTGGAGTACTTCTCCTGTCTTATCTGGTGTCCTGTGTGAATTTAAGTATGCTCTCTCTAATTCTCTCTTTCTTTCTCTCTCTCGGAGGACCTGAGCCCTAGGACCATGCCTCAGGACGACCTGACATGATGACTCCTTGCTGTCCCCAGTCCACCTGGCCGTGCTGCTGCTCCAGTTTCAACTGTTCTGCCTGCGGCTATGGAACCCTGACCTGTTCACCGGACGTGCTACCTGTCCCAGACCTGCTGTTTTCAACTCTCTAGAGACCGCAGGAGCGGTAGAGATACTCTTAATGATCAGCTATGAAAAGCCAACTGACATTTACTCCTGAGGTGCTGACTTGCTGCACCCTCGACAACTACTGTGATTATTATTATTTAACCATGCTGGTCATTTATAAACATTTGAACATCTTGGCCATGTTCTATTATAATCTCCACCCGGCACAGCCAGAAGAGGAATGGCCACCCCTCATAGCCTGGTTCCTCTCTAGGTTTCTTCCTAGGTTTTGGCCTTTCTAGGGAGTTTTTCCTAGCCACCGTGCTTCTACACCTGCATTGCTTGCTGTTTGGGGTTTTAGGCTGGGTTTCTGTACAGCACTTTGAGATATCAGCTGATGTACGAATTTCTCCCATGGAATAGCCTTAATTTCTCAGAACAAGAATATACTGACGAGTTTCAGAAGAAAGTCCTTTGTTTCTGGACATTTTTAGCCTGTAATCAAACCCACACATGCCGATGCTCCACATACTCAACTAGTCTAAAGAAGGCCAGTTTTATTGCTTCTTTAATCAGAACAACAGTTTTCAGCTGTGCTTACATAATTGCAAAATGGTTTTCTAATGATCGATTAGTATTTTAAAATGATAAATTTGGATTAGCTAACACAACGTGCCATTGGAACACAGGAGTGATGGTTGCTGATAATGGGCCTCTGTACGCCTATGTAGATATTCCATAAAAAATCAGCCGTTTCCAGCTACAATAGTCATTTACAACATTAACAATGTCTACACTGTATTTCTGATCCATTTTATGTTATTTTAATGGACAAAAAATTGGCTTTTCTTTCAAAAACAAGGAAATGTTTAAGTGGCCCCAAACTTTTGAACAGTAGTGTATATATATATATATAAACACATACTGTATGTGTGTGTGTGTGTGTGTGTGTGTGTGTATACTATGCATATGTGTATGTGTGAGTGAGTGGAGGATGTTTTGTGTGAGTGAGTGAGTGAGTGAGTGAGTGAGTGAGTGAGTGAGTGAGTGAGTGAGTGAGTGAGTGAGTGAGTGTGTGTGTGTGAGTGAGTGAGTGTGTGTGAGTGAGTGAGTGGAGGATGTTTGTGTGTCGTACCACACTAGCCCCCATGCTGGTCTGCCCACTCCCCAGCCAGGGCATGGATGCAGAGGCTGCCATGTCTTTGGGGTTGAAGTGGGACGGGGTAGAGGAGGCCTGGGCAACGTTAGTGTGGGAAGAACGGTAGTCCACGTCATCAGAACTGAGGAGAGAAAGAAGTCCAACACAATGTGTGTGTGTGTATATGTGTGTGTGTATGTGTGTGTGTGTAACATAGTGTACTGACCTGTGTGACTCCTTGTCAAAGTCCTCTCCTATCCAGGTGTAGGGCTGAGCAGCTAACAGAGTGGACACATCAACCTCCTGCACGTCGTGAGTGGACGCCAGCACTATCTCATTGGTGTTAGCCTGGAGGGGGGAGGGAGAGAAGAAGGAGGAGGGGACGAGGGAGGGAGAGAAGAGGGAGGAGGGGACGAGGGAGGGATTGAAGAAAGGCCAGTAAATGTATACCACATCATCTGAATGAGTAGAAGAGACATTCCAACAGAAACATTTAGATGTGGTGTACTGTGTGTTAACCCCCCTAAGGCCGATGTCCACGCCCATGTGGAAATCTATTTAGCATAATACACAAATCCATCAGTTTAAGTTAGAGATATCATTTTTTTTGCATTGGATGTGTCTCAATCCACCGCATCCACCTATGTAACACTTCTGCATTTGGGGTGAAAGGTGACAGAGTTAGAGCAGTATTTGTCAGACCATGAGACATCCGAAAATCGGTATTCTCACAAAATCGTCTGGAGCGACGGAACGGTTTGGCCTAAAAATCTCTTTACGGAGGAGACTCTCCGGAACACGATGGTGCTCTCCGTTTTGCTCTACGACCCCCACAAGCGTCTTGGGACTGGTCTGAAGCCGATACTGCCGATCTGCCAACTTCTGTCTGTAGGGTCCCAACAGTTTGGGCTAAACACTGATCTGTGTAAAGGTGAGACTCTCAGGAACACGTATATATGGTATGTTCTGCTCTAGGATGTCCACAGGTCTCACAAGTCCAGTCTGAAAGTCCCCCGGTACCAGTTTAAAATCATTTATAGAAGTATATATGGAGATTGTTTAGTGACAAAAATAAGGGATTAAATCAATGTAAAAAAAGTATAAAATTAGACAGGGCTTAGACTGTTATATGTTAACTGGTGGCCTTATTGGCCAGTCTAATGGAATCCACTCTACTCATTTATCTCTATGGTGTCGAAGTCTAAAACCTGACGAACATGGCACCTGAATGTCAAACTACATACAATGGGAAAGCTTTGTGTGTGTGTGTCTTTGTGCACTGCAGATGTCTCTCACCCTGTTGATGGCGAAAGCCATGATGATGTCAGACTCCTTGTGGATGATCTTAGCATTCCTTCCTGGGTAGCCTAAGTCTCCCTCCACCTGGAACACATTATCACAGCACCCGCCATCATTTAGTACACCTGGTACATACATACTGTACACAGACACACAATATCTTAGCATACACACCTGTTACATACACACACAGCCACACGCCATCACAACACCCATACACTGACACACAGCCACACGCCATCACAACACCCATACACTGACACACAGCCACACGCCATCACAACACCCATACACTGACACACAGCCACACGCCATCACAACACCCCTACACTGACACACAGCCACACGCCATCACAACACCCATACACTGACACACAGCCACACGCCATCACAACACCCATACACTGACACACAGCCACACGCCATCACAACACCCATACACTGACACACAGCCACACGCTATCACAACACCCCTACACTGACACACAGCCACACGCCATCACAACACCCATACACTGACACACAGCCACACGCTATCACAACACCCCTACACTGACACACAGCCACACGCCATCACAACACCCATACACTGACACACAGCCACACGCCATCACAACACCCATACACTGACACACAGCCACACGCCATCACAACACCCCTACACTGACACACAGCCACACGCAGCAATGACACAGTGAGCACTCAGTGAGAACATGCAGGTTAGGTCCACGTGACACCTCTCTGTCAGAGCTGGAAGAGGAGCTGGAATAAGTCATTATTACAGAGGGGGATGATAGTATTGAGGAAGAGATGAATGGGTCCAGCAGCAGAAGAATGACAGACTTTAGGCCCAGCTATAGAAGGAATGACCAGACAGAGACAGACCGTGTGTTAGTGGGGGTAGAGACAGACCGTGTGTTAGTGGGGGTAGAGACAGACCGTGTGTTAGTGGGGGTAGAGACAGACCGTGTGTTAGTGGGGGTAGAGACAGACGTGTCAGTGTGTTAGTGGGGGTAGAGACAGACGTGTCAGTGTGTTAGTGGGGGTAGAGACAGACCGTGTGTTAGTGGGGGTAGAGACAGACGTGTCAGTGTGTTAGTGGGGGTAGAGACAGACCGTGTGTTAGTGGGGGTAGAGACAGACCGTGTGTTAGTGGGGGTAGAGACAGACCGTGTGTTAGTGGGGGTAGAGACAGACCGTGTCAGTGTGTTAGTGGGGGTAGAGACAGACCGTGTCAGTGTGTTAGTGGGGGTAGAGACAGACCGTGTCAGTGTGTTAGTGGGGGTAGAGACAGACCGTGTGTTAGTGGGGGTAGAGACAGACCGTGTTAGTGTGTTAGTGGGGGTGGGGACAGACCGTGTGTTAGTGGGGGTAGAGACAGACCGTGTTAGTGTGTTAGTGGGGGTAGAGAAAGACCGTATCAGTGTGTTAGTCGGGGTAGAGACAGACCGTGTCCGTGCGTTAGTGGGGGTGGAGACAGACCGTGTCAGTGTGTTAGTGGGGGTGGAGACAGACCGTATCAGTGTGTTAGTGGGGGTGGAGACAGACCGTGTCAGTGTGTTAGTGGGGGTAGAGACAGACCGTGTTAGTGGGGGTAGAGACAGACCGTGTTAGTGGGGGTAGAGACAGACCGTGTTAGTGGGGGTAGAGACAGACCGTGTCAGTGGGGGTAGAGACAGACCGTGTTAGCGGGGGTAGAGACAGACCGTGTCAGTGTGTTAGCGGGGGTAGAGACAGACCGTGTCAGTGTGTTAGTGGGGGTAGAGACAGACCGTATCAGTGTGTTAGTGGGGGTAGAGACAGACCGTGTCAGTGTGTTAGTGGGGGTAGAGACAGACCGTGTTAGTGGGGGTAGAGACAGACCGTGTCAGTGTGTTAGCGGGGGTAGAGACAGACCGTGTCAGTGTGTTAGTGGGGGTAGAGACAGACCGTGTGTTAGTGGGGGTAGAGACAGACCGTGTCAGTGTGTTAGTGGGGGTAGAGACAGACCGTGTCAGTGTGTTAGTGGGGGTAGAGACAGACCGTGTCAGTGTGTTAGTGGGGGTAGAGACAGTGTCAGTGTGGTGAGGTGATGAGGTAGTGGGTTAGTGACAGTGAGGTGATGTGATGAGGTAGTGGGTTAGTGACAGTGAGGTGATGTGATGAGGTAGTGGGTTAGTGACAGTGAGGTGATGTGATGAGGTAGTGGGTTAGTGACAGTGAGGTGATGTGATGAGGTAGTGGGTTAGTGACAGTGAGGTGATGTGATGAGGTAGTGGGTTAGTGACAGTGAGGTGTTGTGATGAGGTAGTGGGTTAGTGACAGTGATGAGGTAGTGGGTTAGTGACAGTGATGTGATGAGGTAGTGGGTTAGTGACAGTGATGTGATGAGGTAATGGGTTAGTGACAGACCGTGTCAGTGGGGTGAGGTGATGAGGTAGTGGGTTAGTGACAGTGAGGTGATGTGATGAGGTAGTGGGTTAGTGACAGTGATGTGATGAGGTAGTGGGTTAGTGACAGACAGTGGGGTGATGTGATGAGTGGGTTAGTGACAGTGAGGTTAGGTAGTAGGTAAGGTTGCAAAATTCTGCTAACTTTCCCCCAAATTCTTACGTTTTTCAGAAATCCTGGTCTAAGGATTACGGATTCTTCTTCCTTCCTGATTCCAGGAATCTTACAAACATGGTTTCTGGAAAACCCTAGTCGTGTTGGGTTAGTGAGTAGTAATGGTGAGGCGTAGCTCTGGAAAACCCTAGTAGTGTTGGGTTAGTGAGTAGTAATGGTGAGGTGAAGCTCTGGAAAACCCTAGTAGTGTTGGGTTAGTGAGTAGTAATGGTGAGGTGTAGCTCTGGAAAACCCTGGTAGTGTTGGGTTAGTGAGTAGTAATGGTGAGGTGAAACATGATTTCTGGAAAACCCTAGTAGTGTTGGGTTAGTGAGTAGTAATGGTGAGGTGAAGCTCTGGAAAACCCTGGTAGTGTTGGGTTAGTGAGTAGTAATGGTGAGGTGAAGCTCTGGAAAACCCTAGTAGTGTTGGGTTAGTGAGTAGTAATGGTGAGGTGTAGCTCTGGAAAACCCTGGTAGTGTTGGGTTAGTGAGTAGTAATGGTGAGGTGAAGCTCTGGAAAACCCTGGTAGTGTTGGGTTAGTGAGTAGTAATGGTGAGGTGAAGCTCTGGAAAACCCTGGTAGTGTTGGGTTAGTGAGTAGTAATGGTGAGGTGTAGCTCTGGAAAACCCTAGTAGTGTTGGGTTAGTGAGTAGTAATGGTGAGGTGAAGCTCTGGAAAACCCTAGTAGTGTTGGGTTAGTGAGTAGTAATGGTGAGGTGTAGCTCTGGAAAACCCTGGTAGTGTTGGGTTAGTGAGTAGTAATGGTGAGGTGAAACATGATTTCTGGAAAACCCTAGTAGTGTTGGGTTAGTGAGTAGTAATGGTGAGGTGAAGCTCTGGAAAACCCTGGTAGTGTTGGGTTAGTGAGTAGTAATGGTGAGGTGAAGCTCTGGAAAACCCTAGTAGTGTTGGGTTAGTGAGTAGTAATGGTGAGGTGTAGCTCTGGAAAACCCTGGTAGTGTTGGGTTAGTGAGTAGTAATGGTGAGGTGAAGCTCTGGAAAACCCTGGTAGTGTTGGGTTAGTGAGTAGTAATGGTGAGGTGAAGCTCTGGAAAACCCTGGTAGTGTTGGGTTAGTGAGTAGTAATGGTGAGGTGTAGCTCTGGAAAACCCTGGTAGTGTTGGGTTAGTGAGTAGTAATGGTGATGTATAGCTCTGGAAAACCCTGGTAGTGTTGGGTTAGTGAGTAGTAATGGTAAGGTGTAGCTCTGGAAAACCCTGGTAGTGTTGGGTTAGTGAGTAGTAATGGTGAGGTGAAGCTCTGGAAAACCCTGGTAGTGTTGGGTTAGTGAGTAGTAATGGTGAGGTGAAACATGATTTCTGGAAAACCCTAGTAGTGTTGGGTTAGTGAGTAGTAATGGTGAGGTGAAGCTCTGGAAAAACCTGGTAGTGTTGGGTTAGTGAGTAGTAATGGTGAGGTGAAGCTCTGGAAAACCCTGGTAGTGTTGGGTTAGTGAGTAGTAATGGTGAGGTGAAACATGATTTCTGGAAAACCCTAGTAGTGTTGGGTTAGTGAGTAGTAATGGTGAGGTGAAGCTCTGGAAAACCCTGGTAGTGTTGGGTTAGTGAGTAGTAATGGTGAGGTGAAACATGATTTCTGGAAAACCCTGGTAGTGTTGGGTTAGTGAGTAGTAATGGTGAGGTGTAGCTCTGGAAACCCCTGGTAGTGTTGGGTTAGTGAGTAGTAATGGTGAGGTGAAGCTCTGGAAAACCCTGGTAGTGTTGGGTTAGTGAGTAGTAATGGTGATGTATAGCTCTGGAAAACCCTAGTAGTGTTGGGTTAGTGAGTAGTAATGGTGAGGTGAAGCTCTGGAAAACCCTGGTAGTGTTGGGTTAGTGAGTAGTAATGGTGAGGTGAAACATGATTTCTGGAAAACCCTAGTAGTGTTGGGTTAGTGAGTAGTAATGGTGAGGTGTAGCTCTGGAAAACCCTGGTAGTGTTGGGTTAGTGAGTAGTAATGGTGAGGTGAAGCTCTGGAAAACCCTGGTAGTGTTGGGTTAGTGAGTAGTAATGGTGAGGTGAAGCTCTGGAAAACCCTGGTAGTGTTGGGTTAGTGAGTAGTAATGGTGAGGTGTAGCTCTGGAAAACCCTGGTAGTGTTGGGTTAGTGAGTAGTAATGGTGATGTATAGCTCTGGAAAACCCTGGTAGTGTTGGGTTAGTGAGTAGTAATGGTGAGGTGTAGCTCTGGAAAACCCTGGTAGTGTTGGGTTAGTGAGTAGTAATGGTGAGGTGAAGCTCTGGAAAACCCTGGTAGTGTTGGGTTAGTGAGTAGTAATGGTGAGGTGAAACATGATTTCTGGAAAACCCTAGTAGTGTTGGGTTAGTGAGTAGTAATGGTGAGGTGAAGCTCTGGAAAACCCTGGTAGTGTTGGGTTAGTGAGTAGTAATGGTGAGGTGAAGCTCTGGAAAACCCTGGTAGTGTTGGGTTAGTGAGTAGTAATGGTGAGGTGAAACATGATTTCTGGAAAACCCTAGTAGTGTTGGGTTAGTGAGTAGTAATGGTGAGGTGAAGCTCTGGAAAACCCTGGTAGTGTTGGGTTAGTGAGTAGTAATGGTGAGGTGAAACATGATTTCTGGAAAACCCTGGTAGTGTTGGGTTAGTGAGTAGTAATGGTGAGGTGTAGCTCTGGAAACCCCTGGTAGTGTTGGGTTAGTGAGTAGTAATGGTGAGGTGAAGCTCTGGAAAACCCTGGTAGTGTTGGGTTAGTGAGTAGTAATGGTGATGTATAGCTCTGGAAAACCCTAGTAGTGTTGGGTTAGTGAGTAGTAATGGTGAGGTGTAGCTCTGGAAAACCCTGGTAGTGTTGGGTTAGTGAGTAGTAATGGTGAGGTGAAGCTCTGGAAAACCCTGGTAGTGTTGGGTTAGTGAGTAGTAATGGTGAGGTGAAACATGATTTCTGGAAAACCCTAGTAGTGTTGGGTTAGTGAGTAGTAATGGTGAGGTGAAGCTCTGGAAAAACCTGGTAGTGTTGGGTTAGTGAGTAGTAATGGTGAGGTGAAGCTCTGGAAAACCCTGGTAGTGTTGGGTTAGTGAGTAGTAATGGTGAGGTGAAACATGATTTCTGGAAAACCCTAGTAGTGTTGGGTTAGTGAGTAGTAATGGTGAGGTGAAGCTCTGGAAAACCCTGGTAGTGTTGGGTTAGTGAGTAGTAATGGTGAGGTGAAACATGATTTCTGGAAAACCCTGGTAGTGTTGGGTTAGTGAGTAGTAATGGTGAGGTGTAGCTCTGGAAAACCCTGGTAGTGTTGGGTTAGTGAGTAGTAATGGTGAGGTGTAGCTCTGGAAACCCCTGGTAGTGTTGGGTTAGTGAGTAGTAATGGTGAGGTGAAGCTCTGGAAAACCCTGGTAGTGTTGGGTTAGTGAGTAGTAATGGTGATGTATAGCTCTGGAAAACCCTAGTAGTGTTGGGTTAGTGAGTAGTAATGGTGAGGTGTAGCTCTGGAAAACCCTAGTAGTGTTGGGTTAGTGAGTAGTAATGGTGAGGTGTAGCTCTGGAAAACCCTGGTAGTGTTGGGTTAGTGAGTAGTAATGGTGAGGTGAAGCATGCCAAGCGGTGATTAGGAGACTTTCACAGCCCTGAGCAGGTACCAGTTCATACTGTACAGACAGACACCTTGATACTACCTTGTTGGACCTGAGAGCTCCAGATACACAGTTTGGGCTGAGGAGATCCATATAGCCTTCAACACACTACACAACACACAACACACACATGCACAAAACAAACAAAACAGAAAATGAAGAAAACAAAAATGAAAGGGTTGTCTGGATGGTAGATACACGCAGCCACACACACAGTCAGTGTGTCAATACGTGGATGAGGCAAAGGCTTCTCCCAACCCAAACAATGTCCTATCACATGGTAACAGAGTGGAGTGCTGGGGAGACAGGAGACGTCTCTCTCAATGCAATGACAGTGGGTGGAGGGGAGGGTGGGGCACGGTCTCAACACCAAAGTCTAAATAAACACACCTTAAAGAGTCTAGTTCCTGGAAGTCAGCTATAAGGTTCCTCTCCAGTTTGGAATCACATCTTTACCTTTCTACTCAAATCTCAACAAAGCAGGATCTATGTATGTGGTTAGAATTTAGTTTAGAAAGGAGATGCTCCATATAAGATGTCTGTCTGTGTTAGTGGATGTCTGCAGACATGATAATGAACAGTTTAATAATAATAATACTAATAATAGAGGTGATGATAGTAGTAGTGATGGTGTGCAGACATCACAGAATTCTCTGTTCTTGATTACACAATACAAGGCCGTCAAAACCATAATAATAACAACAGAAGTGTGTGTGTGTGTGTGTGTGTGTGTGTGTGTGTGTGTGTGTGTGTGTGTGTGTGTGTGTGTGTGTGTGTGTGTGTGTGTGTGTGTGTGTGTGATATACACTACTCTTCAGAAGTTAAATTAACTGGGCCATAATGTACAAAATAAATTATGGACCTTACTCAAAATACAGGATATATAAAATATAAATCAATACAATTTGGGGTTTGAAGAACTATTGTTGTGAAGATGATTCTAAGGACACATCCAGACAGATGATCTGTCTGACATGGTGCATGTTGTAGGAGAGGCTGTACTGGAGGAGGTAACACTATGTAAAACCTGTTTCTCACTAGTTACCTGCTATGTACTCATTAACACGTTAGGTGATATAATGACACCTTTCTGAATACACTTAATTAATCATTAACAAGTTAGGTGCTATAATGACACCTTTCTGAATCCACCTTGAAACATATAATGACAATTTGACTTGTTTAATGTGTAAGTAATAACCAGGTAAATGAAGGACGCCTGATGTATGAGACCAGACATGCTGTAGGGGAAGTGGAGGGACAGACAGACACAGATTGTACCAGGGGTCCAGTTTAGCTCGTTACCTCGCTCTGCTTCCTCTTCTTAGTGAAGATATAGCGAATCAGAGTCTCCTGAAGAACTTCCTGTTTCACCAGGTAGTGCCAGAGACGCCTCGCAGGAAACGAAATGTGGTTCTTATTCCTGGAACACGAGACACACACACAGAAACATGTGAGAACATGTGTGTGTGTGTGTAGTCTATGTTCTGTGTGTGTGTGTGTGTGTGTGTGTGTGTAGTCTATGTTCTGTGTGTGTGTGTGTGTGTGTGTGTGTGTGTGTGTGTGTAGTCTATGTTCTGTGTGTGTGTGTGTAGTCTATGTTCTGTGTGTGTGTGTGTGTAGTCTATGTTCTGCATGTGTGTGTAGTCTATGTTCTGTGTGTGTGTAGTCTATGTATCTGTATAGTCTATGTATCTGTGTAGTCTATGTATCTGTGTAGTCTATGTATCTGTGTAGTCTATGTATCTGTGTAGTCTATGTATCTGTGTAGTCTATGTATCTGTGTAGTCTATGTATCTGTGTGTGTGAATAATACCCACTTGAAAGGTGTGTTGTCAGGCTCCAGCATGGCCTTGTGTCTCAGTATGGCGGGCCCCCCTCCTGTGCTGAGGTCAGTGGGGTAGGTGTTGATGTAGTTGGGAGGAGGACCATCAAACTTGTTCATCCTCTCCTGGAGTATGGTCTCCCAGTTCTCTAGTGTCTTCAGCACAGCATTCCCCAGAGGAGACGTCACCGGCAGGTCTGATGGAGGGAGGAGAGGACGATAACAGAAAGAAAAACTGTTTTGGTTGCGCCGCTCTAGAGTGAGTGAGAGAGTGAGAGAAAGAGTGAGAGAAAGAGTGAGAGAGTGAGTGAGTGAGTGAGTGAGTGAGTGAGTGAGTGAGTGAGTGAGTGAGTGAGTGAGTGAGTGAGTGAGTGAGTGTGATGAATATTTTCCCGGTATATTACAATTGTTCCATCCACAGAATAATTCACTTTTCTCCCGGGATACCCGGAATATCCCGCCAAAACTGGAAGTGTCATTCAAAAGCATTATAAAGTATAGAAATAGGCCTGTCTGGATGTGATTAGAGCTTTGATCCAAAATTAAACTCTGATGCTACCTGAGCCTGACGAGCCCTACATTAAAGACATTTACTGAGCCCTACATTAAAGACATTTACTGAGCCCTACATTAAATACATTTACTGAGCCCAACATTAAAGACATTTACTGAGCCCAACATTAAAGACATTTACTGAGCCCAACATTAAAGACATTTACTGAGCCCAACATTAAAGACATTTACTGAGCCCTACATTAAAGACATTTACTGAGCCCTACATTAAAGACATTTACTGAGCCCTACATTAAAGACATTTACTGAGCCCTACATTAAAGACATTTACTGAGCCCTACATTAAAGACATTTACTGAGCCCTACATTAAAGACATTTACTGAGCCCTACATAAAAGACATTTACTGAGCCCTACATAAAAGACATTTACTGAGCCCTACATAAAATACATTTATTGAGCCCAAGCCCAAAAAAGCCCAAATGATGGTCCCCTTATCCAATACATATATGATATAGTCTACTGCACATTACACACGACAGAAAAACATAAAAGCCCATAGATGTAGCTAGTTATATGCTCTCTTGGCTAAATAAATGAAACTAGCTCCAGTAGGCTAATATTTTTGAGTGTGAACTGTATTACTGTACTGTATTATACTGTATTATATGGACTGGAATTAGGATAGAAATGATAAAGCAGGGAGACATCATGTGATTCTAGTGCAGCACATGCAGCCTACAAAGTTACAAGTACAGGCTAGCAAATTAGATTTTAATTCTGAAATTGAATAGGGCATATTTGTATAATTAGTCGGCTGACCTTTCATAATATTTCCTCTAATGTTATTAGCCTACCTCCTCTTCCTCGATTGTTGCTTCAATCCTTCCTCTCTTTCAACAGTTAAATGAAATACGTTTTGTTGTCCTTATCTTCATCATTCTAAAGACATCATTGAATAATATAGGACCAGAATTAGATGCAGGAGGCTTTCATTTCTCTTCAGGAAGATTGAATGGTTATGGGTCTGAATAAATAACTGCTATAACCCACCGCCATCATGAGTTCACTCTTCTTTCAAACTACCTGTGAGTTCTATTGGCTGCTGTATTTAACATTCAGCAAACAAGAGTTAGCGTCCCTCTTCTAACAGTCTATTGGTATAAGAAATGCTAAAATATAATAATGTCCAGCAAACTATCTAGTGTAGCTTTTCCTGCATGGGACTCCAAGAGCTGAGGAGCGTTATTTAAGGAGAGGCCAGCGGAGCACAGGTGTGTGAGTATTGAGCAAGAGACGAGAGGCTATAAATTACAAGCTTATTATGCATAACCCATCATTCATTAGCTAAATATAAGACTAATACCGCATTGAATGTATTACCTGAAAGAGGTAGGCTAGGACATCTATATACAGGGCTATATATCAATCTAGAACAGGATGATCTATTTTGGATGCAATTTGAATGGAGTTGATGGAGAGAGAGAAAGACTGAGTGCTCGGTCACGCATGCACTGATTTAAAGCAATGATATTCGAGTGACAGACTGTTTTAAAACTCTGCAGCTACAATAAAAAATATATATCTTTACAATTAAGAAATAAGGTGACCCCTGAAAGCCAGATGGAGTTGTGTATATTAGACAACACTTGGTTTTATATTACTGTAATATAGACTATGCTGCAGAAAATACAGGCCTTCCTGTCACAAGAAAACAAGTTACCATGAGATGATAAGTCTACATGCATTATGAACTGTGCTCCACCCTGACGGGCTCTCTGTCCCCACCCTGAGACGGGCTCTCTGTCCCCACCCTGAGACGGGCTCTCTGTCCCCACCCTGAGACGGGCTCTCTGTCCCCACCCTGAGACGGGCCGTCTGTCCCCGCCCTGAGACGGGCCGTCTGTCCCCGCCCTGAGACGGGCCGTCTGTCCCCGCCCTGAGACGGGCCGTCTGTCCCCGCCCTGAGACGGGCCGTCTGTCCCCACCCTGAGACGGGCCGTCTGTCCCCACCCTGAGACGGGCCGTCTGTCCCCACCCTGAGACGGGCCGTCTGTCCCCACCCTGAGACGGGCCGTCTGTCCCCACCCTGAGACGGGCTGTCTGTCCCCACCCTGAGTGTTGATGATTCATTATGCAGAGGCCGTAGAGAAGACAGATTTAGACATCACATATAATTTAACATTTCCATTTCACTCCTTGCTGTTCATATAAATAATTTATTATCATTTACCGGTTTCTCGCAGTTATTTATCCCGGGAAATGGGGTGGTTTTGGGCAGTAAATCCCGGTAAACGGTTTCCTGCCATTCAACCCTAGTGTGTGGGTGTGTGTGTACCTGTGAAGTCCAGTCCAGTGAGAGGGAGGAAGGTCTTGACGTTATGTAGAGCCAGTTTCACCATGACCAGACGGATCAGAGACCAACTACACACAGAGACAGAGAGAGGAGAGAGGAGAGAGAGGAGGGAGAGAGAGGAGAGAGAGGAGGGAGAGAGAGATGAGAGAAGCGAGAGCGGGGAGAGAGAGAGGAGAGAAGCGAGAGAGGAGAGAGAGGAGAGAAGGAGAGAGGAGAGAGAGGAGAGAAGCGAGAGAGGAGAGAGAAGCGAGAGGAGAGAGGGGAGAGAGAGGAGAGAGGGGAGAGAGGGGAGAGAGAGGAGAGAGGGGAGAGAGAGGAGAGAGGGGAGAGAGGGGAGAGAGAGGAGAGAGAGAGGAGAGAGGGGAGAGAGAGGAGAGAGGGGAGAGAGAGGAGAGAGAGGAGAGAGGGGAGAGAGAGGAGAGAGAGAGAGGAGAGAGAGGAGGGAGAGAGAGAGAGGAGATAGAAGTGAGAGAGGGGAGAGAGAGGAGAGAGAGAGAGCATACCATGACATTACAGGTAACATGGCAGGGTGTTGAATCTTAGTAGAAAATACTCTGAACAATCAGTGTACCACGGCCCAACACAAAGGGCTGTCCAGAGCTGAACTCTACTTAGATGTCAAATGGGAAAAGGCACAACAATGACACACCTGTATGAGTTGGGGTCAGAGTGTTCAGTCATCTGTGTGTCAGAGAGGAAGGCATCATCATCATCGTCGTCGTCATCCTCCTCTCCGCTCTCATCTGAGTCGTACAGAGCTCCACTGTCTGACAGGGGCAGGAAGGGCTGGGGGGAGGAGGAGAGAGAGGAGAGCTTATTTGTTTGTGTCTATTTTGATGTTTTAATGACTGTATGTACCAACAAATGGTTTGTCAGTGAGCGTATGTATACAGTGATGTTGTGCGGAGCAGCATCACGCCTTACTTTGGCCACAAAGTAGTCCCACATGCTGAGCTCTGGAGGAATGAACTTCTCCCTGTAGGCGGGTCTCTCTGCAGGGACGGGAGGGGGGGTGGCAGGGACCTCCTTTACTGGACGACCAGGAACCAGCATCCTCATATTAAACCTTCGTCTGAGTCTGTCCACATCCTCTGCCAGGGGAGGGGCTGGCACGGCTAGGCAAGGCAAGGGGATGGTGGGTGTGGGAGAGAGATTGTTAATACATATGTTTTTTATTATAGAAACATTTTTACATGACTGCTGACTTGTAAGAGATGAAGAGGAGTTGATCACTCATCATCGTCTTCATCACCTAGTAGAGCTCAGGAGAGGTTTGGGGGTACAGGAGGAAGGCACAGCACCAGGGTTTAGGCTCAATTCCATTTCAATTCAGGAAACAAACTGAATTGATTGAACTGATTATTGACTCCAGCAACCCTGCACAGCATCTGTGTTAGTGTCAGGGCCCAGCGTCTTCCTGGTCAGGTCACATGGTTATGGTCAACCCTGCACAGCATCTGTGTTAGTGTCAGGGCCCAGCGTCTTCCTGGTCAGGTCACATGGTTATGGTCAACCCTGCACAGCATCTGTGTTAGTGTTAGGGCCCAGCGTCTTCCTGGTCAGGTCACATGGTTATGGTCAACTCTGGGCTCAAGACATGGAGACACAGAAACACAGAGAGGAGAGCGGACACGACACACAGGACACACGCGTTTTTACACAAACCTGGACCGTTATCCTGGGTGACTATCTCTGGAACCACTGAGACGAGAGACAAACGAAGACAACAGCGTAAGACGTACACAAGACACAGACAACACACACACGTACAACACACACACACACACGTCAGACTACGAGACAATACAGTCAAGGTGATCACAATAACTCATAATACTATATCATGATGAGACAAGACAAGGAGAATGGTTATGAATGGTTATATGGCCAGAGGTTTCAAATAATATTCTAATCAACGTCTGTCTGCTGGTTGAAAGGCTTCTGAGTCCTTGAGTGTAATCTGCATGGCTTGTGACCTGGTATAAAACAGAGAGAGACCAAGGACCCTTATATCTCAGCTCTCCAGAGGGGGGGGGGGGTGTGTGTGTGTGTGTGTGTGTGTGTGTGTGTGTGTGTGTGTGTGTGTGTGTGTGTGTGTGTGTGTGTGTGTGTGTGTGTGTGTGTGTGTGTGTGTGTGTGTGTGTGTGTGGGGCAGACAAGGTAACAGTACTTTTTACAGAGCTGATTCTTATCGACTACTTGGTATTTTGAAATAAAGCATTCTTCTCTCAACTCTTCTCCTCACACCTTCTCTCCCCTCCTCTCCTTTCCGCTGTTCTCTCCTCTCCACATCCTCTTCCAGCCTCTTTTCCTCCTCTCCTCTCCTTTCCTGTTCTCTCCTCTCCACATCCTCTTCCAGCCTCTTTTCCTCCCCTCCTCTCCTTTCCTGTTCTCTCCTCTCCACATCCTCTTCCAGCCTCTTTTCCTCCCCTCCTCTCCTTTCCGCTGTTCTCTCCTCTCCACATCCTCCCCCACCAGCCTCTTTTCCTCCTCTCCTCTCCTTTCCGCTGTTCTCTCCTCTCCACATCCTCCCCCACCAGCCTCTTTTCCTCCTCTCCTCTCCTTTCCGCTGTTCTCTCCTCTCCACATCCTCCCCCACCAGCCTCTTTTCCTCCTCTCCTCTCCTCTCCTTTCCGCTGTTCTCTCCTCTCCACATCCTCCCCCACCAGTCTCTTTTCCCCCTCTCCTTTCCGCTGTTCTCTCCTCTCCACATCCTCCCCCACCAGTCTCTTTTCCTCCTCTCCTTTCCGCTGTTCTCTCCTCTCCACATCTTCCCCCACCAGTCTCTTTTCCTCCTCTCCTCTCCTTTCCGCTGTTCTCTCCTCTCCACATCCTCTTCCAGCCTCTTTTCCTCTCCCCACTTCTCCCCCTTTCACCCACATCCTGAAAGAACACTTGACTTCAAAGAAAAGTTATCAAGTCTAAATGTGAACACAAAAGCATATCGATTTATTTGACACAATCTGCTAATAATGTCTGATCACTAAAGGTTGTTTCCAAAACAGTATTCAGAAGAACTAGTTTGTCTACCATCACATCTAATAAGTAATAATAAATATGTTGAATTACAGTTGTGTTTCTTTCATCAATACCACAATCACATGCTAGTAACTAACATACTAATGGAGGAACAACACGGTTACTACAGTACACCATCACGGATACTACTGATTCCCACTAGATCACCCAGGCAGTGGAGGCTGGTGAGGGGAGGATGGCTCATAATAATGGAGGAACAACACGGTTACTACAGTACACCATCACGGATACTACTGATTCCCACTAGATCACCCAGGCAGTGGAGGCTGGTGAGGGGAGGATGGCTCATAATAATGGAGGAACAACACGGTTACTACAGTACACCATCACGGATACTACTGATTCCCACTAGATCACCCAGGCAGTGGAGGCTGGTGAGGGGAGGATGGCTCATAATAATGGAGGAACAACACGGTTACTACAGTACACCATCACGGATACTACTGATTCCCACTAGATCACCCAGGCAGTGGAGGCTGGTGAGGGGAGGATGGCTCATAATAATGGAGGAACAACACGGTTACTACAGTACACCATCACGGATACTACTGATCCCCACTAGATCACCCAGGCAGTGGAGGCTGGTGAGGGGAGGATGGCTCATAATAATGGAGGAACAACACGGTTACTACAGTACACCATCACGGATACTACTGATCCCCACTAGATCACCCAGGCAGTGGAGGCTGGTGAGGGGAGGACGGCTCATAATAATGGCTGGAATGGAAATAATGGAATAGAATCAAACACATGGAAACCATTCATTCCGTTCCAGACATTACTATACAGCCCAGTTAGTGTTTAAAAAAAATATATATATATTTTACCTTTATTTAACTAGGCAAGTCAGTTTAAGAACAAATTCTTATTTTCAATGACGGCCTAGGAACAGTGGGGTAACTGCCTGTTCATGGGCAGAACAACAGATTTGTACCTTGTCAGCTCGGGGATTTGAACTTGCAACCTTTCGGTTACTAGTCCAACGCTCTAACCACTAGGCTACCCTGCCGCCCCGTGTTCCTGGTTTACCCTTAGTGAAGGCAGACCTATAGCCCAGTTAGTGTACCTGGTTTACCCTTAGTGAAGGCAGACCTATAGCCCAGTTAGTGTACCTGGTTTACCCTTAGTGAAGGCAGACCTATAGCCCAGTTAGTGTACCTGGTTTACCCTTAGTGAAGGCAGACCTATAGCCCAGTTAGTGTTCCTGGTTTACCCTTAGTGAAGGCAGACCTATAGCCCAGTTAGTGTACCTGGTTTACCCTTAGTGAAGGCAGACCTATAGCCCAGTTAGTGTACCTGGTTTACCCTTAGTGAAGGCAGACCTATAGCCCAGTTAGTGTACCTGGTTTACCCTTAGTGAAGGCAGACCTATAGCCCAGTTAGTGTACCTGGTTTACCCTTAGTGAAGGCAGACCTATAGCCCAGTTAGTGTACCTGGTTTACCCTTAGTGAAGGCAGACCTATAGCCCAGTTAGTGTACCTGGTTTACCCTTAGTGAAGGCAGACCTATAGCCCAGTTAGTGTACCTGGTTTACCCTTAGTGAAGGCAGACCTATAGCCCAGTTAGTGTACCTGGTTTACCCTTAGTGAAGGCAGACCTATAGCCCAGTTAGTGTACCTGGTTTACCCTTAGTGAAGGCAGACCTATAGCCCAGTTAGTGTACCTGGTTTACCCTTAGTGAAGGCAGACCTATAGCCCAGTGAGTGTACCTGGTTTACCCTTAGTGAAGGCAGACCTATAGCACAGTGAGTGTACCTGGTTTACCCTTAGTGAAGGCAGACCTATAGCCCAGTGAGTGTACCTGGTTTACCCTTAGTGAAGGCAGACCTATAGCACAGTTAGTGTACCTGGTTTACCCTTAGTGAAGGCAGACCTATAGCCCAGTTAGTGTACCTGGTTTACCCTTAGTGAAGGCAGACCTATAGCCCAGTGAGTGTACCTGGTTTACCCTTAGTGAAGGCAGACCTATAGCCCAGTGAGTGTACCTGGTTTACCCTTAGTGAAGGCAGACCTATAGCACAGTGAGTGTACCTGGTTTACCCTTAGTGAAGGCAGACCTATAGCCCAGTTAGTGTACCTGGTTTACCCTTAGTGAAGGCAGACCTATAGCCCAGTTAGTGTACCTGGTTTACCCTTAGTGAAGGCAGACCTATAGCACAGTTAGTGTACCTGGTTTACCCTTAGTGAAGGCAGACCTATAGCCCAGTTAGTGTACCTGGTTTACCCTTAGTGAAGGCAGACCTATAGCCCAGTTAGTGTTCCTGGTTTACCCTTAGTGAAGGCAGACCTATAGCACAGTGAGTGTACCTGGTTTACCCTTAGTGAAGGCAGACCTATAGCCCAGTTAGTGTTCCTGGTTTACCCTTAGTAAAGGCAGACCTATAGCCCAGTTAGTGTACCTGGTTTACCCTTAGTGAAGGCAGACCTATAGCACAGTGAGTGTACCTGGTTTACCCTTAGTGAAGGCAGACCTATAGCCCAGTTAGTGTACCTGGTTTACCCTTAGTAAAGGCAGACCTATAGCACAGTGAGTGTACCTGGTTTACCCTTAGTGAAGGCAGACCTATAGCCCAGTTAGTGTACCTGGTTTACCCTTAGTGAAGGCAGACCTATAGCCCAGTTAGTGTACCTGGTTTACCCTTAGTGAAGGCAGACCTATAGCACAGTTAGTGTACCTGGTTTACCCTTAGTGAAGGCAGACCTATAGCCCAGTTAGTGTACCTGGTTTACCCTTAGTGAAGGCAGACCTATAGCCCAGTTAGTGTTCCTGGTTTACCCTTAGTGAAGGCAGACCTATAGCACAGTGAGTGTACCTGGTTTACCCTTAGTGAAGGCAGACCTATAGCCCAGTTAGTGTTCCTGGTTTACCCTTAGTAAAGGCAGACCTATAGCCCAGTTAGTGTACCTGGTTTACCCTTAGTGAAGGCAGACCTATAGCACAGTTAGTGTACCTGGTTTACCCTTAGTGAAGGCAGACCTATAGCACAGTGAGTGTACCTGGTTTACCCTTAGTGAAGGCAGACCTATAGCCCAGTTAGTGTTCCTGGTTTACCCTTTGTGAAGGCAGACCTATAGCACAGTGAGTGTACCTGGTTTACCCTTAGTGAAGGCAGACCTATAGCACAGTTAGTGTACCTGGTTTACCCTTAGTGAAGGCAGACCTATAGCACAGTTAGTGTACCTGGTTTACCCTTAGTGAAGGCAGACCTATAGCACAGTTAGTGTACCTGGTTTACCCTTAGTGAAGGCAGACCTATAGCCCAGTTAGTGTACCTGGTTAAACCTTACAGTGCATTTCCACATAACACGATGGGGGCGATGAAACAACGGTGACCCATTCATTTTCAATGGAGGGAAGTGAAGTGGGAGGGGGGACGGTTTGGCGATGCGAGCATGAATACGGCGGGAACAAAGTTGAAGAAAGCTGAAATTTATGCAAATACTCCGCGATATACCAACGCTATTGCCCAATCGAAGTTCACTCAAGCTTCCACCCCCTACGGGATTGGCTGTTGATACCTAGCCTGCTTGCTAGCACCCACATGAGGACAAAGCAAGCATGGATATCCGAATGATCGGGTTATGTGGAAATGCACTGTTAGTTAACCCAGACCTGAAACACAGTGAGTACCTGGTTTAGCCTTAGTCCATGAGTCAGGTTCGGAGGTCACTGACGATGACGAGTCCGTTCTAGCTTTACCTGCTGCTGCTATGGTGACAGACAGATAGAGATGACACAATGAGATGAGATGGAAAAAATGCACACACACCTGCACAAACACACCTGCACAAACACACACACTCAGGTTCAGATGCACGATACAATGAGATGAAACCACAGCACACAATAACAGAGACAGACAGAGATCTATTTCTGTCCGTTCAGAGAACCATGAACTTCCAATGAATAGTATCCCTGCAGAAAAGACTAGCTAACTTTCTGAGGAACACACAGAGTGGGAAAACCACATTAGCGGCATTTACTGAACTGCAATACAGCAGCACAAAACCAGCACTGTAGTTTATCACTGCACCCAGCACTGCAAACCCACTGGAGCGCTGTTACTCACAGCTAGGTGCTGCTGTGTCCCCTGAATCAGTGTGCAGGGGCTGGGTGACACTGGGGCTGTGGGGAGGACCCTGCTCAGGCCTACCTGCCTCAATATCAACTGACACAGGGGAGAGGGGAGGAGTTATGTATGTCTGGCTAGTCATGGGAGGGAGGGGCTTGCGTCTGATTTCACAGGCTCAGGCATGAGTAAAAAAGGGGGGTGAAACAAGGGAGAGGGGGGGAGTAGGGAAGAGAATGAGAGAGGTAAAGGTTAAAGGTTAAATAGAATGTTACAACAGGGGACAGAGAGGAGAGAGATGAGGGGAGACAGAAAACAGAGGACAGAACACAAAGGATAAACGAATGGGTAGAGGAGAGAGGTTGAGAGAAAGAGGGGTATAGAGGAGAGAGGTTGAGAGAAAGAGAGAGAGAGGATGAGAGGTAGAGATAGAGAGAAAGAGAGAGGTAGAGAGAAAGAGAGAGGTAGAGAGGAGGATAGGTAGAGAGGGGTAGAGATAGAGAGAAAGAGAGAGGTAGAGGAGGAGAGAGGTAGAGAAGGAGAGAGATAGAGAGGAGGAGAGGTAGAGAGAAAGAGAGAGGAGGAGAGAGGTAGATGAGGAGAGGTAGAGAGAGGTAGAGAGGAGGTAGGTAGAGAGAGGCAGAGAGGAGGCAGAGAGGAGGCAGAGAGGAGGTAGAGAGGAGGTAGAGAGAAAGAGAGAGGAGGAGAGAGGTAGATGAGGAGAGAGGCAGAGAGAGGTAGAGAGGAGGTAGGTAGAGAGGTAGAGAGGAGGCAGAGAGGAGGTAGAGAGAGGTAGAGAGAGGAGGTAGAGAGGAGGTAGAGAGGAGGTAGAGAGGAGGTCAGGGGTTACAAGCCGAGGGGTCTACTAATTTACCTGGAGTGATCTCGGCGTTCCGTTTGGGTTTGATGATGATTTTAGCCCCACCCCCAAACACGGCCGCCCACATCTTGTTGCTGAGGGGGTGAGCAGCGAGGCGGAACAGCTCGTTGCCAGCGTGCATGCCCAGCCCATGGATGAGCAGGGACAGGTAAACTGCCACCACAGCCTCACACAGCAACACATTGAGCTTGGGCTGATCCTCGCCCTGAGCTGACTGGAGCAGAGCAATCAGAGAGGACACACCTAGAGGGGGGGGGGAAGACAGACAGATTCATATAATTCATTTAATGTAATTACATTTATACAGAACACACTACTGATTAGTAAAATGAAGGTTTGAATGATAATAATAATGATATTATTAGATAGTTATGTATCACAGAACCACATTAGACTGATCTAATGATATTATTAGATAGTTATGTATCACAGAACCACATTAGACTGATCTAATGATATTATTAGATAGTTATGTATCACAGAACAGCATTAGACTGATCTAATTATATTATTAGATAGTTATGTATCACAGAACCACAGACTTGTGCTGTAATAAGATTCCCGCTACATATTAACAGTGGAGAGATGGCGTGACACATCCATCCATCCCCGCGTCTCCTTCTGTTATATTCCCCACAGGCTACAGAGCTGCTATTACTGAGTACCATCTGTTTCTCTCTCGCTGTTAGTCATCTCTCTCTCTCTGCTTCTGTCAGTCATCTCTGTGTCTCTCTCTGTCTGTCTTCTCTGTATCTCTCTCTCTCTCTCTCTCTATCAGTCCTCTCTCTCTGTCTGTTCTCTCAATTAAATTATTTTTGTCCTCTCTCTCTGTCCTCCCTCCCCTTCCCTCTTTCCATACCTATTGACAGATACAGCAAACATAGCAGTCATGTTGTCCATTCAGCTGTCTGCTCAGACGATGTTTAGATTGACATTCATTTACTGTGACTGGCAGAGCTGTGTGTGTACCTGGCCACTGCGTGGGTGCAGAGCTGTGTGTGTACCTGGCCACTGCGCGGGGGCAGAGGTGTGTGTGTACCTGGCCACTGCGCGGGGGCAGAGCTGTGTGTGTACCTGGCCACTGCGCGGGGGCAGAGCTGTGTGTGTACCTGGCCACTGCGCGGGGGCAGAGCTGTGTGTGTACCTGGCCACTGCGCGGGGGCAGAGCTGTGTGTGTACCTGGCCACTGCGCGGGGGCAGAGCTGTGTGTGTACCTGGCCACTGCGCGGGGGCAGAGCTGTGTGTGTACCTGGCCACTGCGCGGGGGCAGAGCTGTGTGTGTACCTGGCCACTGCGCGGGGGCAGAGGTGGGTGTGTACCTGGCCACTGCGCGGGGGCAGAGCTGTGTGTGTACCTGGCCACTGCGTGGGTGCAGAGCTGTGTGTGTACCTGGCCACTGCGCGGGGGCAGAGCTGTGTGTGTACCTGGCCACTGCGCGGGGGCAGAGGTGTGTGTGTACCTGGCCACTGCGCGGGGGCAGAGCTGTGTGTGTACCTGACCACTGCGCGGGGGCAGAGCTGTGTGTGTACCTGGCCACTGCGTGGGTGCAGAGCTGTGTGTGTACCTGGCCACTGCGCGGGGGCAGAGCTGTGTGTGTACCTGGCCACTGCGCGGGGGCAGAGCTGGGTGTGTACCTGGCCACTGCGCGGGGGCAGAGGTGGGTGTGTACCTGGCCACTGCGCGGGGGCAGAGGTGGGTGTGTACCTGGCCACTGCGCGGGGGCAGAGGTGGGTGTGTACCTGGCCACTGCGCGGGGGCAGAGGTGGGTGTGTACCTGGCCACTGCGCGGGGGCAGAGGTGGGTGTGTACCTGGCCACTGCGCGGGGGCAGAGGTGGGTGTGTACCTGGCCACTGCGCGGGGGCAGAGGTGGGTGTGTACCTGGCCACTGCGCGGGGGCAGAGGTGTGTGTGTACCTGGCCACTGCGCGGGGGCAGAGCTGGGTGTGTACCTGGCCACTGCGCGGGGGCAGAGCTGGGTGTGTACCTGGCCACTGCGCGGGGGCAGAGCTGGGTGTGTACCTGGCCACTGCGCGGGGGCAGAGCTGGGTGTGTACCTGGCCACTGCGCGGGGGCAGAGGTGGGTGTGTACCTGGCCACTGCGCGGGGGCAGAGGTGGGTGTGTACCTGGCCACTGCGCGGGGGCAGAGCTGTGTGTGTACCTGGCCACTGCGCGGGGGCAGAGGTGTGTGTGTACCTGGCCACTGCGCGGGTGCAGAGCTGGGTGTGTACCTGGCCACTGCGCGGGGGCAGAGGTGGGTGTGTACCTGGCCACTGCGCGGGTGCAGAGCTGTGTGTGTACCTGGCCACTGCGCGGGGGCAGAGGTGGGTGTGTACCTGGCCACTGCGCGGGGGCAGAGGTGTGTGTGTACCTGGCCACTGCGCGGGGGCAGAGCTGTGTGTGTACCTGGCCACTGCGCGGGGGCAGAGCTGGGTGTGTACCTGGCCACTGCGCGGGGGCAGAGGTGTGTGTGTACCTGGCCACTGCGCGGGGGCAGAGGTGTGTGTGTACCTGGCCACTGCGCGGGGGCAGAGCTGTGTGTGTACCTGGCCACTGCGCGGGGGCAGAGCTGTGTGTGTACCTGGCCACTGCGCGGGGGCAGAGCTGTGTGTGTACCTGGCCACTGCGCGGGGGCAGAGCTGGGTGTGTACCTGGCCACTGCGCGGGGGCAGAGCTGGGTGTGTACCTGGCCACTGCGCGGGGGCAGAGGTGGGTGTAGTGTGCTCCTCGATGCTCTCGGTGCGTAGCCGTCTCCTCTCACTCAGCAGCAGACCCTGGTACACCATCCCTGTAAACTGATTGGCCTCTGCCTGGCTGCTGCAAGGTACCATGGGAACGAGCCAAGGTCAGGATCAGACAGTCATGACAATTCATCTCAACAGGAAATGACAGTATGAACTCAAACTATAGGTCATCAAAACGTGTGTGTGTGTGTGCGTGTACGTGTGTGTGTGTGTACCTGTAGCTATGGCTGTCACACAGGGCTTGATAGATGCAGGCAGACAGAGAGGCAGCCAGGGTGTGCAGGAGATTCACCTGGAGAGGTGAGAGAGAGAAACCATTTCTAGATGAAAAGCCAACATGAGACTATGAAAGAAAGTCTGCTGTGTGGGGATTTATCTTTGAATGAAGACTCCTTGTGACAATCATTTCTGTTGGCAATTAAGTAGTGTATGTTTTAAATGTGTGTTTAGTTTGTCATACTAACAGACCCATACATACCCTGTCGTCCATGAGTTCAGGGTGTGGAGGCAGCTCCATCTGTGTGATGGTGTGAAGGATGTCATGGATGTGGTTGCTGAGGTGGAGCACAGGGTTGGAGATCACCGTCTTGGTGGTGGCGATACTGGCTGAGAGGAGGGGGAGGGTGGTGGGGAGGGGCAGGGGGGACTGGAGCTGTTTCACTGTAGTCTCCTGGAGGAGGGGAGGAGAGGGGAGAATAAGAGAAGGGAGAGACAAGAGGAAGAAAAGAGCAAGAATATATCAGAGGTGATACGGAGAGAGAGAGAGAGAGAGCGAGAGAGACAAAGAGAGAGAGTGAGAGATGTGAGAGAGCGAGAGAGTGAGAAAGAGCGAGAGAGTGAGAAAGAGCGAGAGTGAAAGAGAGTGAGAGAGAGAGAGTGAGAGAGTGAGAGAGAGAGAGTGAGAAAGAGCGAGAGAGTGAGAAAGAGCGAGAGAGTGAGAGAGCGAGAGAGTGAGAGAGAGAGAGTGAGAGCGAGAGAGAGCGAGAGAGAGAGAGAGAGAGAGTGAGAGAGAGAGTGAGAGAGAGATCGAGAGAGACAGAGAGAGTGAGAGAGAGATCGAGAGAGACAGAGAGAGTGAGAGAGAGAGAGCGAGAGAGAGAGAGAGAGAGAGAGAGAGAGAGAGAGAGAGAGTGAGAGCGAGAGAGTGAGAGAGAGAGAGAGAGAGAGAGAGAGAGAGAGAGAGAGATCGAGAGAGACAGAGAGAGTGAGAGAGAGAGAGCGAGAGAGACAAAGAGAGAGTGAGAGAGAGAGAGCGTGAGAGAGTGAGAGAGTGAGAGAGAGTGCGAGAGAGAGTGGGAGAGTGAGAGAGAGTGCGAGAGAGAGTGAGAGAGCGAGCGAGCGAAAGAGAGTGAGAGCGTGAGAGAGTGAGAGCGTGAGAGAGAGCGAGAGACAGAGCGAGAGACAGAGCGAGAGAGAGAGCGAGAGACAGAGAGAGAGACAGAGAGAGAGCGAGCGAGACAGAGCGAGCGAGACAGAGCGAGCGAGACAGAGCGAGCGAGACAGAGCGAGCGAGACAGAGCGAGCGAGACAGAGCGAGCGAGACAGAGCGAGCGAGACAGAGCGAGCGAGAGAGAGAGCGAGCGAGACAGAGCGAGAGCGAGAGAGAGCGAGCGAGAGACAGAGCGAGCGAGCGAGAGACAGAGCGAGCGAGAGACAGAGCGAGCGAGAGACAGAGCGAGAGACAGAGCGAGAGACAGAGCGAGAGACAGAGCGAGAGACAGAGCGAGAGACAGAGCGAGAGACAGAGCGAGAGACAGAGCGAGAGACAGAGCGAGAGAGAGAGAGAGAGAGAGAGCGAGAGAGAGAGAGAGAGACAGAGACAGAGAGACAGAGACAGAGTGAGAGTGAGACAGAGACAGAGTGAGAGTGAGACAGAGAGACAGAGAGACAGAGACAGAGTGAGAGAGACAGAGACAGAGTGAGAGAGAGAGAGAGCGCGAGAGAGAGACAGAGAGACAGAGACAGAGTGAGAGACAGAGAGAGAGACAGAGACAGAGTGAGAGACAGAGAGAGAGAGACAGAGAGAGAAAGACAGAGCGAGAGAGACAGAGAGAGAGTGTATGTCTGACATGTGTGTGTGTTTCTTCAGCACCTACCTGCTGGCTCTCTTGCAGCAGAAAGATGAGCTCCATGCGTACCGAGGTGACCCCCCCTCCCTTGGCGCCGTGCAGGCTGCAGTAGGACAGGAAGACCCGGAGCAGAGCCTGGTTCTTCCTTAGCCACGCCTTCCTCCTCTCAGCATGAAGCTGCTTGGCTGCGAGACGCCTACGCCCCAGCTGGTGGCGCTCATACGCCCCTGCCTCCGTACCCCCGCCACCCCCCAGGGACTCCTCAAACACGTCCTCTACTCCTCCTCCATCCTCCCATCTCTCCAGCTCCTGGCTCTCCTCCTTCCCCGCCACCTGAAGAAGAGAAGAGGACAGAGGGTTTGATCTTGAAGCTGTTATGGTACTGTAGCAGTAACAGTTACAGGAAATACTGCAGATGCAGTGTGTGTGTACCTTTTAGTGGCAGATGAAGTGTGTGTGTGTGTGTGTGTGTGTGTGTGTGTGTGTGTGTGTGTGTGTGTGTGTGTGTGTGTGTGTGTGTGTGTGTGTGTGTACCTTGTAGTTGCAGATGAAGTGTGTGTGTGTGTGTGTGTACCTTGTAGTGGCAGATGAAGTGTGTGTGTGTGTGTGTACCTTGTAGTTGCAGATGAAGTGTGTGTGTGTGTGTGTGTGTGTGTGTGTGTGTGTGTGTGTGTGTGTGTGTGTATGTGTGTGTGTGTATGTGTGTGTGTGTATGTGTGTGTGTGTGTACCTTGTAGTTGCAGATACGGTGCATGGCTCCTATCTCCTTCTCTAACCAGCTGTAGAGCTGAAAGCGCAGCTTCCCCCCGTCCACCTCATAGCCCGTAGCTAGCGTCCTGAGCTCTGTCATCAGAATCTTCAGACACGCTCGGAACTTCAGCTGCTCTGCGATCACGTCCACCTCAGACTCACCCTGAGAGCAGAGATGGTTCTGGAAATATCTAGCACTTAACTACTGGCATAATCACTCTATATTAACAGTATCATACCTATATAATACTCTTACAGAAAAATCACATTTTTAATAACTAGACTGATACATTAGATATTTTCAATAAACAAGAAAGTTCTTTATCGTGTTAAAAAAATGAAATGATCTTTTTGGATGATACGTTAACAGACAAGGAAAACACAACACTACTTTTTCCACTATCACAAAGCTTATGTATCAACTTGGTTTTCTCTTAAAGTAATCTCAACAGTCAATTATACTGACTAGTGGTTATACTGACTAGTGGTTATATTAACTCGTGGTTATACTGACTAGTGGTTATACTGACTAGTGGTTATACTGACTCGTGGTTATACTGACTCGTGGTTATACTGACTAGTGGTTATACTGACTAGTGGTTATACTGACTAGTGGTTATACTGACTCGTGGTTATACTGACTCGTGGTTGTACTGACTCGTGGTTGTACTGACTCGTGGTTGTACTGACTCGTGGTTGTGCTGACTCGTGGTTGTGCTGACTCGTGGTTGTGCTGACTCGTGGTTGTGCTGACTCGTGGTTGTGCTGACTCGTGGTTGTGCTGACTCGTGGTTGTGCTGACTCGTGGTTATACTGACTAGTGGTTATACTGACTAGTGGTTATGCTGACTCGTGGTTATGCTGACTCGTGGTTATGCTGACTCGTGGTTATGCTGACTCGTGGTTATGCTGACTAGTGGTTATATTGACTAGTGGTTATGCTGACTAGTGGTAATATACTGACTGGTGGTAATATACTGACTGGTGGTAATATACTGACTGGTGGTAATATACTGACTGGTGGTAATATACTGACTGGTGGTAATATACTGACTGGTGGTAATATACTGACTGGTGGTTACACTGACGGGTGGTTACACTGACGAGTGGTTACACTGACGAGTGGTTACACTGACGAGTGGTTACACTGACGAGTGGTTACACTGACTAGTGGTTACACTGACTAGTGGTTATATTGACTAGTGGTTGTGGTTATACTGACTCGTGGTTATACTGACTCGTGGTTACACTGACTCGTGGTTACACTGACTCGTGGTTACACTGACTCGTGGTTACACTGACTCGTGGTTACACTGACTCGTGGTTACACTGACTCGTGGTTATACTGACTCGTGGTTATATTGACTAGTGGTTACACTGACTAGTGGTTACATTGACTAGTGGTTACACTGACGAGTGGTTATACTGACTAGTGGTTATACTGACTAGTGGTTATACTGACTAGTGGTTATACTGACTAGTGGTTATACTGACTCGTGGTTATACTGACTAGTGGTTATATTGACTAGTGGTTGTGGTTATACTGACTCGTGGTTATACTGACTCGTGGTTATACTGACTCGTGGTTATACTGACTCGTGGTTATACTGACTCGTGGTTATACTGACTAGTGGTTATATTGACTAGTGGTTATGCTGACTAGTGGTTATGCTGACTAGTGGTTATACTGACTAGTGGTTATACTGACTAGTGGTTATACTGACTAGTGGTTACATTGACGGTGGTTACATTGACTAGTGGTTACACTGACTAGTGGTTACACTGACGGGTGGTTACACTGACGGGTGGTTACACTGACGGGTGGTTACACTGACGGGTGGTTACACTGACGGGTGGTTACACTGACGAGTGGTTACATTGACGAGTGGTTATACTGACGAGTGGTTATACTGACGAGTGGTTATACTGACGAGTGGTTATACTGACGAGTGGTTATACTGACTAGTGGTTATACTGACTAGTGGTTATACTGACTAGTGGTTATACTGACTAGTGGTTATATTGACTAGTGGTTATATTGATGATGTCGCCAGCCCTACCTGAGAGTCCTCTCTCTGCAGCCCAGGTGGTCTCACCCCCCCAGACCCCTCATCAGCTTTGGTCTCCACATCAGTCTTCTTCATTGTCAGACCACCATCAGCTTCATCATCGTTCTTATCATCTCCCCAGTCCAGCTGCAGTCCATCGTCCTCCACTTTGACCAGAGGCTGGCTCCAGTCCAGTGTGGCTGAGCTCTCCTCTGTACCCCAGGCAGGATTGGCCTTAACTGGGGCAGGAGAGGCCCAGTCTAGGGCCCCCTGGTTCCCATTCTCCAGAGGCAGGCTAGAGCTGACGTTGGCCATGGAAGAGCCTTTACTTAGGGGGGACGAGGAGACTGACTTCTTGGTCACCTTGGGGATCTTAGAGAGCACCTCCAGGGCAAGCACTGGACAGCCCACCTTTATTAGAAAACAGAATAACACCAATTAGTAACATTAGTAAGTAGCCTTCCACGAGCCGAAATGGCTCACATGGCAGGAGCCTCCTGTTTCTGTATGGTGAGGCAGCTTGATGTACAGTACACCCCCTGGACAGGACACTAGTCTATCTCCTGTTTCTGTATGGTGAAGCAGCTTGATGTACAGTACACCCCCTGGACAGGACACTAGTCTATCTCCTGTTTCTGTATGGTGAGGCAGCTTGATGTACAGTACACCCCCTGGACAGGACACTAGTCTATCTCCTGTTTCTGTATGGTGAGGCAGCTTGATGTACAGTACACCCCCTGGACAGGACACTAGTCTATCTCCTGTTTCTGTATGGTGAGGCAGCTTGATGTACAGTACACCCCCTGGACAGGACACTAGTCTATCTCCTGTTTCTGTATGGTGAGGCAGCTTGATGTACAGTACACCCCCTGGACAGGACACTAGTCTATAGCAGGGCCTTACCCCCAATATATCTCCTTATTAGTAACATTACTTTTAGATTAATTAACGTATCCTGTATTTATTAAAGGTGAGATAAAAATGATACTAATCTTAAAATACTGTTAGTATACAATGACTACTGTTTTTAATGCCGTGCCACATTACACTTTATAATAAGTACTATACTACAGTCGTGCCAGGGACTTTGCAATTAATTGCAATTCATCTGATCACTCTTCATAACATTCTGGAGTATATGCAAATTGCCATCATACAAACAGAGGTGTCATTCTCAAAACTTTTGGCCACGACTGTACAGGTATAATACAATGAACCTTTAAGTTGTCAACTTTGTGTTATCTCCGATGCTTCTAAATGCATTGTATCCACGTGTGGTTGAATTGTGTTATTAAATGATTGATTAAAACAAATCAAAAGACCTTGAAGTGTGCGTTGGCGGTGGTGAAGAAGAGTTTGCGTTCGATGAGGTTGATCTCGTCGACGCTGCTCTTCTCCGAGGTGAGGCCTAGTGATGTCACAGCCCCCTCAGGGGACGCGTAGTGGCGGCGGATGATCAGGGGGTGTGTCCTCAGGTAGTTATAGAAACTAAATACCACCGGGTTACACGACTTCACCATCACATCTGGGGGGGGGTTAGAGAGGGAAAAAAGGAGGGAGAGAGGGGAGGGGAGGGAGAGGGGAGGGGGAGGGAGGGAGAGAGGAGGGGAGGGGAGGGAGAGAGGAGGGGAGGGGAGGGAGAGAGGAGGGGAGGGGAGGGAGGGAGAGAGGACGGGAGGGAGGGAGAGAGGAGGGGAGGGGGAGGGAGAGAGAGGGAGGAGGAGGGGGAGGGAGGGAGAGGGAGGGGGAGAGAAGGGGGAGGGAGGGGGAGAGAAGGGGAGGGAGAAAGTAAGAGGTAGATAGAGGTCAATGCAAATCAATACAGTTAGAATATAGCATCAGCTCTCAGCTGAAACATCCCTGTCCTCTCTGAGGGTGTGATCTACCACCATGCTGATCACCTGGGTTCTCATCATCCTCTTTGGGGATGCACTCTAGCAGTGTGCCCAGGGCCTTGGTGTAGTCCTTCATGATCCAGAAGGCTATGCTGCGTAGGAATGGGTCCGGGTGTAGTTTGGTGCAGTGGTACCTCGACCCATTCCTCTGGCAGCCCAAAACCTTCTCATACAGGATGGCTTGGCAGGTGGAACTGCTCTCATAGTCGGCCTCGTACAGCCTGGCTACTACCATGGCCAACTGGATATCTTCCATCTTCTCCAAGCACACCTAGAGGAGAGGACAGTTACAGGAGAGGAGAAAGAGGACAGTACAGTTAGAGGAGAGGACAGTTACAGGAGAGGAGAAAGAGGACAGCACAGTTAGAGGAGAGGACAGTTACAGGAGAGGAGAAAGAGGACAGCACAGTTAGAGTAGAACACAGTTAGAGTAGAGGACAGTTAGAGTAGAGGAGAAAGAGGACAGCACAGTTAGAGGAGAGGACAGTTACAGGAGAGGAGAAAGAGGACAGCACAGTTAGAGTAGAACACAGTTAGAGTAGAGGAGAAAGAGGACAGTACAGTTAGAGTAGAGGAAAGTTAAAGTTGGCCTGTGTTCCATAAGGAATATACAGTGCCTTGCAAAAGTATTCAACCCCTTGGCATTATTCCTATTTTGTTCCATTACAAAATGGATTTAAATTGATTTTTATTTGGATTTCATGTAATGGACATACACAAAATAGTCCAAATTGATCAAGTGAAATGAAAAAAATTACTTGTTTCAAAAAATAAAATTAAAATTAAAACTGAAAAGTGGTGTGTGGTGCGTGCATATGTTTTCACCCTCTTTGCGATGAAGCCCCTAAATAAGATCTAGTGCAACCAATTACCTTCATAATTCACATAATTAGTTAAATAAAGTCCACCTGTGTGCAATCTAAGTGTCACATGATCTGTCACATGATCGCAGTATATATATATACACTGCTCAAAAAAATAAAGGGAACACTTAAACAACACAATGTAACTCCAAGTCAATCACACTTCTGTGAAATCAAACTGTCCACTTAGGAAGCAACACTGATTGACAATAAATTTCACATGCTGTTGTGCAAATGGAATAGACAAAAGGTGGAAATTATAGGCAATTAGCAAGACACCCCCAATAAAGGAGTGGTTCTGCAGGTGGTGACCACACACTTCTCAGTTCCTATGCTTCCTGGCTGATGTTTTGGTCACTTTTGAATGCTGGCGGTGCTCTTACTCTAGTGGTAGCATGAGACGGAGTCTACAACCCACACAAGTGGCTCAGGTAGTGCAGCTCATCCAGGATGGCACATCAATGCGAGCTGTGGCAAGAAGGTTTGCTGTGTCTGTCAGCGTAGTGTCCAGAGCATGGAGGCGCTACCAGGAGACAGGCCAGTACATCAGGAGATGTGGAGGAGGCCGTAGGAGGGCAAAAACCCAGCAGCAGGACCGCTACCTCCGCCTTTGTGCAAGGAGGAGCACTGCCAGAGCCCTGCAAAATGACCTCCAGCAGGCCACAAATGTGCATGTGTCAGGATATGGTCTCACAAGGGCTCTGAGTATCTCATCTCGGTACCTAATGGCAGTCAGGCTACCTCTGGCGAGCACATGGAGGGCTGTGCGGCCCCACAAAGAAATGCCACCCCACACCATGACTGACCCACCGCCAAACCGGTCATGCTGGAGGATGTTGCAGGCAGCAGAACGTTCTCCACGGCGTCTCCAGACTCTGTCACGTCTGTCACATGTGCTCATGTGCTCAGTGTGAACCTGCTTTCATCTGTGAAGAGCACAGGGCGCCAGTGGCGAATTTGCCAATCTTGGTGTTCTCTGGCAAATGCCAAACGTCCTGCACGGTGTTGGGCTGTAAGCACGACCCCCACCTGTGGACGTCGGGCCCTCATACCACCCTCATGGAGTCTGTTTCTGACCGTTTGAGCAGACACATGCACATTTGTGGCCTGCTGGAGGTCATTTTGCAGGGCTCTGGCAGTGCTCCTCCTGCTCAAAGGCGGAGGTAGCGGTCCTGCTGCTGGGTTGTTGCCCTCCTACGGCCTCCTCCACGTCTCCTGATGTACTGGCCTGTCTCCTGGTAGCGCCTCCATGCTCTGGACACTACGCTGACAGACACAGCAAACCTTCTTGCCACAGCTCGCATTGATGTGCCATCCTGGATGAGCTGCACTACCTGAGCCACTTGTGTGGGTTGTAGACTCCGTCTCATGCTACCACTAGAGTGAGAGCACCGCCAGCATTCAAAAGTGACCAAAACATCAGCCAGGAAGCATAGGAACTGAGAAGTGGTCTGTGGTCACCACCTGCAGAATCACTCCTTTATTGGGGGTGTCTTGCTAATTGCCTATAATTTCCACCTTTTGTCTATTCCATTTGCACAACAGCATGTGAAATATATTGTCAATCAGTGTTGCTTCCTAAGTAGACAGTTTGATTTCACAGAAGTGTGATTGACTTGGAGTTACATTGTGTTGTTTAAGTGTTCCCTTTATTTTTTTGAGCAGTGTATATACACACACACACCTGTTCAGAAAGGCCCCAGAGTCTTGCAACACAACTAAGCAAGCAGCACCATGAAGACCAAGGAGCTCTCCAAACAGGTCAGGGACAAAGTTGTGGAGAAGTACAGATCAGGGTTGGGTTATAAAAAAATATCAGAAACTTTGAGCATCCCACGGAGCACCATTAAATCCATTATTAAAAAATGGAAAGAATATGGCACCACCTGCCAAGAGAGGGCCGCCCACCAAAACTCACAGACCAGGCAAGGAGGGCATTAATCAGAGAGGCAACAAAGAGACAAAAGATAACCCCGAAAGAGCTGCAAAGCTCCACAGCAGAGATTGGAGTATCTGTCCATAGGACCCCTAAGCTGTACACGCCACAGAGCTGGGCTTAACGGAAGAGTGGCCAGGCCAGAAAAAAGCCAATGCTTAAAGAAAAAAATAAGCAAACATGTTTAATGTTCGCCAAAAGGAATGTGGGAGACTCCCCAAACATATGGAAGAAGGTGCTCTGGTCAGATGAGACTAAAATTAAGCTTTTTGGCTATCAAGGAAAATGCTATGTCAGCACAAACACCTCTCATCACCCTGAGAACACCATCCCCACAGTGAAGCATGGTGGTGGCAGCATCATGCTTTGGGGATGTTCTTCATCGGCAGGGACTGGGCAACTGGTCAGAATTGAAGGAATGCTGGATGGCGCTAAATACATAGAAATTATTGAGGGAAACCTGTTTCAGTATTCCAGAGATTAGAGACTGGGACAGAGGTTCACCTTCCAGCAGGACATTGGCCCTAAGCATACTGCTAAAGCAACACTCGAGTGGTTTAAGGGAAACATTTAAATGTCTTGGAATGGCCTAGTCAAAGACATATCCCAAGAGACTTGCAGCTGTAATTGCTGCAAAAGGTGGCTTTACAAAGTATCGACTTTGGAGGGGGTGAATAGTTATGCAAGCTCAAGTTCTCAGTTTTTTGGTCTTATTTCTTGTTTGTTTCACAATAAAAAAAAAAATGTCATCTTCAAAGTGGTTGGCACGTTGTGTAAATCAAATGATACAACCCCCCCCAAAATCTATTTTAATTCCAGGTTGTAAGACAACAAAATAGGAAAAATGCCAAGGGGGGTGAATACTTTCGCAAGCTACTGTAAAGGCCTAGTAAGTAAGTGACAGAGGAGGGGACAGTTAGAGGAGGGGACAGTTAGAGGAGGGGACAGTTAGAGGAGGGGACAGTTAGAGTAGAGGACAGTTAGAGGAGGGGACAGTTAGAGGAGGGGACAGTTAGAGGAGGGGACAGTTAGAGGAGGGGACAGTTAGAGTAGAGGACAGTTCGAGTAGAGGACAGTTAGAGTAGAGGAGATGAGAAGCCACACCAGGCACTGTCCACACATCAAGCAGGTTCTGCATGTGCAGGGTTTATAACATAGACTTACTAAGAAACCTGACAACCATAGATGTATTCAGGGTCTGTCTCCTGCTGGACTAAAAACGCTGTTCAACGGCAAATCAAGGTTCAAGGTTTAGACTGTTTGCTAAAACTGACATAACAGTAAGACTCATGGCTAAGACAGACAAATGATGAACGTGTGATCTAGTGTTCTCTCAATGATGCCCTTCTGAACCGACTGTCTGGTAAACTATCCCCAAACACTTACAGTAGGAACCCATTCCCCCTCTAGGCAGGGTCCTGCTATCAGCATGTTGAGAGTGAGACTGTTCTGTTGCACCCTCAGCCCAAGGTAAAGTAACCCCAACATTTACGTAGCTAACCATCTCCATGACCTTATCTTTCAGGTTTAGACTAGAGTATTCACACACACAGCTGTAGAGTCTCACGTCATTGACACACCTCCTAGTTGACTTCCATAAACATTGGTCTGTGACAGGTTTCCATGGCGAGGACGATGTCACAACAGACACAATAGAGGTGCAGCTGAAGTAGGTCTAAACTAGGAACAGACTCTCTGTCTGTGTGTCTGTGTGTGTCTGTGTGTGTGTGTGTGTGTGTGTGTGTGTGTCTGTGTGTGTCTGTGTGTGTGTGTGTGTGTGTGTGTGTTTCCGGACCTCGACGGCGTCTTTCAGGGAGCCAGCCAGCAGGAAGAAGGCAGCAGCCTGTTCAAAGCGCTGTTTCCCCAGCAGAGAGAAAGCGTTCTTCAGAGCTGCTTTACGCCAGCGGTCCTCACTGAAGTTATTCTTAAAGAACACTGTCATCTTCTCATCACGCTGAGACCTAGAGGAGAGGAGGAAGAGGAGGAGAATATAATATGCATTATTTACCTGCTGTACATGATTCATGTAATTGCATTCTGACACATGGAAAAACATAACATGTGGATTTTAAAGAAAAGTCCAGGAGAGGTGAATAACTAAACAAAAAGGTGAGACAACACAAACTGATCTGGGATCAGGCTAGAGGTCCAAGTGTGTTCCAGGTGTTACCTGAACAGGCCCCAGAGAACAGCCTTCTTCTTCGTGGCCAGGTAGAACAGAGCCGCATCTAAAGGATCGTTGTTCCTCTGGAACGCTGCTTTACCCACCTACACACAGATCAACCAATCAAACCATGAAGACCAACCAATCAATCAATCAATGATAGGAGTTCAGGCCACACCACACCGTCCCGTACCTTCTCCACCATCCTGCGTAGTGTGTTGATGTTGCGGATCCACCAGCCCACCCCTACAGCCCGTAGCTCAGACCACTGAGGGTCTCCTCTCTGCATGGCCGGGATCATATTCAACATCTCCTCCTCAGCCTCTGAGTGGAACGCCCACGCAAAGTGACACGTAGACAGACCTGGGGGCAGACAGGTGACTGTGTTCAGAGAGGAGAGAAAAGGGAGGGAACAGGGCCCAGAGAGAGACAACATATCTGGACCTGGGAGGAACAGGGCCCAGAGAGACAACATATCTGGACCTGGGAGGAACAGGGCCCAGAGAGAGACAACATATCTGGACCTGGGAGGAACAGGGCCCAGAGAGAGACAGCATATCTGGACCTGGGAGGGAACAGGGCCCAGAGAGAGACAACATATCTGGACCTGGGAGGGAACAGGGCCCAGAGAGAGACAACATATCTGGACCTGGGAGGGAACAGGGCCCAGAGAGAGACAACATATCTGGACCTGGGAGGGAACAGGGCCCAGAGAGAGACAACATATCTGAACCTGGGAGGGAACAGGGCCCAGAGAGAGACAACATATCTGAACCTGGGAGGGAACAGGGCCCAGAGAGAGACAACGTATCTGAACCTGGGAGGGAACAGGGCCCAGAGAGAGACAACATATCTGAACCTGGGAGGGAACAGGGCCCAGAGAGAGACAACATATCTGAACCTGGGAGGGAACAGGGCCCAGAGAGAGACAACTTATCTGGACCTGGGAGGGAACAGGGCCCAGAGAGAGACAACATATCTGGACCTGGGAGGGAACAGGGCCCAGAGAGAGACAACATATCTGAACCTGGGAGGGAACAGGGCCCAGAGAGAGACAACATATCTGAACCTGGGAGGGAACAGGGCCCAGAGAGAGACAACATATCTGGACCTGGGAGGGAACAGGGCCCAGAGAGAGACAACATATCTGAACCTGGGAGGGAACAGGGCCCAGAGAGAGACAACATATCTGAACCTGGGAGGGAACAGGGCCCAGAGAGAGACAACGTATCTGAACCTGGGAGGGAACAGGGCCCAGAGAGAGACAACATATCTGAACCTGGGAGGGAACAGGGCCCAGAGAGAGACAACATATCTGAACCTGGGAGGGAACAGGGCCCAGAGAGAGACAACTTATCTGGACCTGGGAGGGAACAGGGCCCAGAGAGAGACAACATATCTGGACCTGGGAGGGAACAGGGCCCAGAGAGAGACAACATATCTGAACCTGGGAGGGAACAGGGCCCAGAGAGAGACAACATATCTGAACCTGGGAGGGAACAGGGCCCAGAGAGAGACAACTTATCTGGACCTGGGAGGGAACAGGGCCCAGAGAGAGACAACATATCTGGACCTGGGAGGAACAGGGCCCAGAGAGACAACATATCTGGACCTGGGAGGAACAGGGCCCAGAGAGAGACAACATATCTGGACCTGGGAGGGAACAGGGCCCAGAGAGACAACATATCTGGACCTGGAAGGAACAGGGCCCAGATAGAGACAACATATCTGGACCTGGGAGGGAACAGGGCCCAGAGCGAGACAACATATCTGGACCTGGGAGGGAACAGGGCCCAGAGAGACAACATATCTGGACCTGGGAAGGAACAGGGCCCAGAGAGAGACAACATATCTGGACCTGGGAGGGAACAGGGCCCAGAGAGAGACAACATATCTGGACCTGGGAGGAACAGGGCCCAGAGAGACAACATATCTGGACCTGGGAGGAACAGGGCCCAGAGAGACAACATATCTGGACCTGGGAGGGAACAGGGCCCAGAGAGAGACAACATATCTGGACCTGGGAGGAACAGGGCCCAGAGAGAGACAACATATCTGGACCTGGGAGGAACAGGGCCCAGAGAGAGACAACATATCTGAACCTGGGAGGGAACAGGGCCCAGAGAGAGACAACTTATCTGGACCTGGGAGGGAACAGGGCCCAGAGAGAGACAACATATCTGGACCTGGGAGGGAACAGGGCCCAGAGAGAGACAACATATCTGAACCTGGGAGGGAACAGGGCCCAGAGAGAGACAACATATCTGAACCTGGGAGGGAACAGGGCCCAGAGAGAGACAACTTATCTGGACCTGGGAGGGAACAGGGCCCAGAGAGAGACAACATATCTGGACCTGGGAGGAACAGGGCCCAGAGAGACAACATATCTGGACCTGGGAGGAACAGGGCCCAGAGAGAGACAACATATCTGGACCTGGGAGGGAACAGGGCCCAGAGAGAGACAACATATCTGGACCTGGGAGGGAACAGGGCCCAGAGAGACAACATATCTGGACCTGGAAGGAACAGGGCCCAGATAGAGACAACATATCTGGACCTGGGAGGGAACAGGGCCCAGAGCGAGACAACATATCTGGACCTGGGAGGGAACAGGGCCCAGAGAGACAACATATCTGGACCTGGGAAGGAACAGGGCCCAGAGAGAGACAACATATCTGGACCTGGGAGGGAACAGGGCCCAGAGAGAGACAACATATCTGGACCTGGGAGGAACAGGGCCCAGAGAGACAACATATCTGGACCTGGGAGGAACAGGGCCCAGAGAGACAACATATCTGGACCTGGGAGGGAACAGGGCCCAGAGAGAGACAACATATCTGGACCTGGGAGGAACAGGGCCCAGAGAGAGACAACATATCTGGACCTGGGAGGAACAGGGCCCAGAGAGAGACAACATATCCACTGCAAGTCCTCCTACATATCCAATACTAGATCAATGTCTCAGTATAATGTACCAATAAGACACTCTCTACGAGCCTGTCCATCACAGCTCAGATAGACAGATTGTGAAGCAGGAGTGTGTGTGAGTGTGTGTGAGTGTGAGTGTAAGTGTGAGTGTGAGTGTGTGTGTGTGTACCATACCTTGGTGCAGCAACTGCATGCGGTACAGTGGGGGTAGAGAGGTGAGGAGACAGGTGTGTAGACGCATGGCTAACAGGTACCTCAACCCACACTCATCCAGGGCCTCACCACCTAGACAGAAACACATTATTAACACATGGGTTAGTGTAGCACATTAACTCACACACACACTGATCAGATGGAATCAGATGGTGCCAGTCTTTCCCATTCATTTGGGAGAGAGCAGCTTCCTCCTAAGACTCCACACCAGATGGAGAGGGTTGAGGGATCTCTCTGTCCCGCTCTACCCATCCATACTGATGGCTTCGGATTTCTAAACGTGAAATATTGGATAGGAGCCAGGGAGCTTTGGAAGGTGCTGAGTAGAGGCAATCACATGACTGTAGTTACTGATAATGGTGGAGCGGTGGAGTAGTGAGGAAGGGGGTCAAGGTCAGGTCAGGTCCCCTTAAGGGAGAAGGAACAGTTTGTGGCCCGTATCACTTAACTTACATTTAAGTCATTTAGCAGACGCTCTTATCCAGAGCGACTTACAAATTTACCTTTTATATTTAACTAGGCAAGTTTTCAATGACGGCCTAGGAACAGTGGGTTAACTGCCTGTTCAGGGGCAGAACGACAGATTTGTACCTTGTCAGCTCGGGGATTTGAACTTGCAACCTTTCGGTTACTAGTCCAACGCTCTAACCACTAGGCTACCCTGCCGCCCCAACTTCCTGCCTAGTAATAAAGATGTAATGTTTAGAGGGAAGGAGGAGACTCCACCCAAACTGAGGTATATATATACGACCACTGGTGGAAATATGGCTTTGTCTTATGCAGCTGTATGGCCCAACGGGTGAATAAACTTAGTTGAAGCTTTACTAATCGTCTGTGAGTTTTACTAGGTTCATGTAGAACCTAACAATACAAATGAAACACACCCGATGGAGAGCGTTGAGGGATCTCTCCATCCCCCTCTACCCATCCATACAAAGAGATGAAAACAATGATTTAGCAATCAGTCCTTTAAATGTCTTCCACTCCATGTGCCTGGTCCTCCTCCCTAAATGGTACCCCGTTTCCTATACAGTGCACTACTTGTTCATGGTAGCATGGTAGTTCAATGTGCCCCATAGTCCTGTGTCTTAGTGTGTCTCGTCCATGAACCTTTCAACCTTCTCTCCCTCCCCTCTCAATCTCTCCCTCTCCCCTCTCAATCTCTCTCCCTCTCCCCTCTCAATCTCTCCCTCTCCCCTCTCAATCTCTCTCCCTCTCCTTCTTTCTCTCCCTCTGCTTACTTAACAGAGGAACAACCTGCTAAGGTCTCTTTCTCACTTCCCCCTTAAAGACTAAATAACATCTATAACAGACTGATACTGGAGGTGAAATGACAAAGATAACTGTCAGTGTGTGTTTATATCAACCATTAAGAACACGTAATCAGGGAACAACTCTGACTAGACTAATTACATTATGTTTCTATTTGTTTTGCCTAATAGACCATGGTCAGGTAAAACATGGCCCAAGTCACAGACACCCTCCCTCTCTCTGAGACTGACCTGTGTACTGTTTGTCAGTGGAGCTGCTGACCTCTGAACTGGTGGTAGCTACAGTATCAGCTAGAGCCACCAGAAACATCTGTTCCAACCTGGTCAGACCTGGAAGACTGGAATGCATCAGCTGACTAGATAACACCTGGAGGGAGGGAGGAGGGGGAGAGGGAGGGAAGGATGGAGGGGGAGAGGGAGGGAAGGATGGAGGGAGGGAGGAGGGGGAGGGAAGGATGGAGGGGGAGAGGGAGGGAAGGATGGAGGGAGGGAGGAGGGGGAGGGAAGGATGGAGGGGGAGAGGGAAGGAAGGAGAGGGGGAGAGGGAGGGAAGGAAGGAGGGAGGGAGGAGAGGGAAGGAAGGATAGAGGGGGAGAGGGAGGGAAGGATAGAGGGGGAGAGGGAAGGAAGGAAGGAAGGAAGGAAGGAAGGAAGGAAGGAAGGAAGGAAGGAAGGAAGGAAGGAAGGAAGGAAGGCAGGCAGGCAGGCAGGGAGGGAGGGAGGGAGGGAGGGAGGGAGGGAGGGAGGGAGGGAGGGAGGGAGGGAGGGAGGGAGGGAGGGAGGGAGGGAGGGAGGGAGGGAGGGAGGGAGGGAGGGAGGGAGATTAGCAGAGAAGAACTGTATTAATCACAGAGGCGATATATTTACTTGACAAACACTTAAACCAGACAAAAACATCTCAGCCATCCACAGGCCGGTAAGTAAATAACTGTTGTTGTTGTTTACCTGTGCGTGTTCTGGTCCGAAGTAGGTGGGTCCGTACTGAGACAGGTTGATGAATCTAGACTTCTTCTCTACTTTCTCTGTAGCGAAGCTCACAAAGTCATCTGTCGTCACCGCCTGCAACTGAGGGAGGGAGACATACAATCACTAGATGATTGATTGGTTGATTGATTATTGATTTGGGTATAACAGAGAACAAGATTACATCTGGACCCAGAGGTTAACACATGGAGGGGTCATATGGTTCCAACAAACATTTACTGCATATCTTGTCTTTAGGTAACAGACAGAATATCAACATTATACAATAGAAAATAAACATGTTTTTGAAGAATCTGTTGAGCATCTACACACTTAGGAAGTATGATTCTATGAAAAAGGAAACATCTGTATGTGTCACTGAAACATCCAGCTAAAACCTGAAACCTCTTACCTGGAACAGGTCTGTGTACTGATCTCCTCCTGTCTTCCTCGCCCCCTCTACCTCAGCCACCTTCCCTCCCTTCGCCCCCTCCTCTCCTCCCTTATAGGAGGTGTCCAGGTCAGCAGAGAGCAGAGCGTAGAGGGGTAGAGGGGGAATGGAGTTGATTTCTGTGTAATCTCGTCCCCCGTCGCGGCCGGCCACGATGGTGTCTTTAGCCGTACTGCCGCTCACACTAATTGTCCGGGACAGGTGGCGTCTGGTTCCACCCTCACCTGCCTCCACGTCCCTCACCACAGCAACCTCCCCAGCGATACACTTCACCAGGTGGGACAGGATGGCCTGAAGAAGAAGAATAACCATCTTCCTCATCTTCATCAACAGTGGCAGAGACATTAATGTAGTCATTGACGGCATCATCGCCATCATCATTGTCATCATAATCACAGCAGTCATATTGTTGTTCTCTCTATTCTATGACTACTCAAGAAGTTGTCTGGTCACTTAAATAAATGTATCTTGGTTGCAAACATTTATAAAGTGGACAGGCAGATGGACAAACAGCCAGCCAGCCAGACAAGCAGCCAACCAGCCAGCCCACCAACCAATCAGACAGACAGCCAAACAGACATTCATCCACCCCACCCATCCACCCAGACCCACCAGACAGACAGACAGCCAACCAGACATTCATCCACCCCACCCAGACCCACCAGACAGACAGCCAGCCAACCAGACATTCATCCACCCAGACAGACAGCCAACAAGCCATCTATTCATCCATCCACCAATTCACCCATCCACCCAGACCAGTCAGTCAGACCCACCTTGGCGCGGCGGACCTTCCCCAGGTCCATGAGCTCCAGCAGCTGTGTTGGATGGTACTGAGGCAGGGTGGGGGACAGGGAGTGGGCCGCCTCAAACAGACCCCCCTCCTGCAGCCCTGCCGGCGCCTGGAGAGCCTCGTCGATTGCCACGTTGCCCTCAAACACACTCTTGGACCGGGCGCGCCCCTTGAACGCCGACGAGGATCCCCCCGTGGCTGCAGCAGTGGCCGTCTGCCCTCCGCTCCCTCCAACCCCCCCAGGGATGTTATCTTCAGAGGAGAGGCTGTCCCCCTCGGCATCACCGGGCTTGCGGTCCTGGCGCCACTGGGCGTACACGTGCATCTCACAGTCCATACCCACCACCAGGATGCCGTCCCTCACCCAGGACAGGGACACGGGCAGGGAGGGGGTGCCGTCTACAGAGGAGAGCAGGTCCACAGTGCGCAGCAGGATCCAGCGGGATCGGATACCCTGTTTCACATTAGATCAGGGATGCAGGGGGGTAAGAATAATGATTATTAGTAGAATAATAATAATGTTTATTATCCAGACGCTTTATAGTGCAGTCATTAGGCGCTGGTCAAAAGTAGTGCACCAATTAGGGAATAGGGTGCAATTTGGGTAGCCAGAGAGTAAATTCTTGTTCAATGCATGCAGTACTTTAGTCTGAGACTGACAACATTGACGTTGTTTGTTGTGAGGATGGGCAAGAGGGGCTAACCAATCAGAGTATCCAAAGCCAATGACACATTTTCAAACCACTGCTTTACACACTGGTGGAATACCAATCGGTTTCTGGACCAATCACTGCCCCATTCGGTGAAGGGTCGGGGAGGGACTCAGATCCAGCCTCATTGTGGAGAAGGAACTGACGTCCGTGGGCGTGGCGTTTGGCCTGAAGCAAGGAGTCTGACTAGCCAGGAAACCATTTGGGACGCACACTTGAAAACTTGAATGTCCTCAAAGAGGCAAGTCATTTAGCAGCATACACAACACATACAGACAGAACCACATGCTAACAAACAGCAGATGTAACAGCAATACACAGTAGACTAAATGTGTGAAGAATACAAGGTAGTGTGGGTTACGGAAGTACCAGTTTGATCCTGACTTTGGGTGTGTGTGTGTGTGTGTGTGTGTGTGTGTGTGTGTGTGTGTGTGTGAGCGTGTACCAGTTTGATCCTGACTTTGGGGTGTGTGTGTGTGTGAGCGTGTACCTGTTTGATCCTGACTTTGGGGTGTGTGTGTGTGTGTGTGTGTACCTGTTTGATGCTGCCGCCTAGAGGTAGGGTGATGATCGCCACCCCGTCCTTGCTTGCGGTCTGTTCGTTGACCACGCCCGAGATGCGACCGTACATGAGGATATTGGATCCCACCCCCACCGTGAGGATATGAGACCCGTCCTCTTTGGACAGCCAGTCCAGGTGGACATAGTGTTTGATGTTGGGAGAGTGGTGGTCGCGACTCATGTACAGGTCAGACCTACAGAGAGAGAGGGGGTTAGTCATTTTAGAGACATGCACACACAGACAGACACACACACCACACCCCACCAGTACCTGCTGTACACAAAGAGGTTGGAGTCTACACTGACTCCAGGGTCCAGGGTAGAGGAGGGCCTAGTGAAGTCATCCAGGTGGAGGGTCTGCTCCAACACCCACTCAGACCCCCCCGTAGACTCACACTCAAAGATGGACACGTGCATGGAGAAGTCCCCTGCTGGACCATGGCTCTGGAGAGAGGGAGGAAGGTACACACTTCATTAAACTGTCAGGTTAAATGCAAAAAAATGACATGTCTGAGGGAAAATGAACAATGAAGTATTGTACATTTTAGTCATCAGATGTTCTCATCCAAAACCATATCTAGAGACAGAACCACAACCACTTCAGGTAAAACCTTCTACAAAATGACTGATAAAGATTATACTGTATTTTTTTTACATTCCTCAGGGACAGAAATTGAAAGCAATGTGCTTGAATTTGGACAGGTGAACTACACCAGAATATGCACTAATCCAATGAGCCATTAACTTGAGTGGAGCGTACAGTAAAAGTCCTCTCCTACCTGTCCCGGGATGTGTCCGGGCCGGGGCTGTTTGAAGGAGACAGCCAGTCGTCCAGTGTAGGAACAGGACACGGCTACAGGACGTCCTGGGACACACACAGCACTGTTGTTATCCTCCTCCTCGTTGAGTAGAGCCCACGGCTCCCAGTGATAGACCCTGTTCTCCCCCTCCTCACACCCCAGGGCAGTCTCTCCCCCCTCCACAGAGCATCGCCAGAACCGGACGCGGGAGTCAGAGCAGGTGGTGACGATCAGGTAGGGGGCCAGACACACAGGGTAGATGGACGACGAACTCAGGTGACCTGGAGAGAGACGGAGAGAGACAGAGCGAGACAGTATAGAATAACTGTTACAAAAGAATCAGACTAACTCAGATGACTTGAAGACAGAGACATGGAGGACAATGCCATATTAAATTGTTAGGATCCAGTCCCTGGCTTGGGAGGCGTTTACATTTTCTATGATGTGCTGTTGGTTTTAAAACTTTTACTTTGGAATATATTACATTTGGACTGTTTTTACAAATATGTAAAAGTGTGTGTGTGTGTGTGTGTGTGTGTGTGTGTGTGTGTGTGTGTGTGCATATCCATCCGTACCTGCGGAGGGCGTAGCCCTGGTCACCTCCACCCCAACAGGCAGGTCCAGACGGTGGCTACAGACCAGCTTGGAGCTGAGGATCAGTTTGCTGGCTGACTGCAGGTTAGCTGTCGAGGCTGAGCGAGTAAGAGGGGAGGAGGACGTGTCAGCTGTACTCTGTTGTAACGGGATCGTCAGCTGAGACTGGTACGACCTCTCTGTGACCGGATCATCTGAACACACAGAGAGAGAAAGAGAGACAGAGAGAAAACTTTATTGTTCATATAGTCGTCTCAACAACAGAGGAAAAACTTTATTGTTCACAATATTATCTGAACAAACTTATCTAAACAAACTGAGAAAAAACGTTATATTCAACACAATCAATATACAAACTACACAGGCCTCAATGTATATACTAATCCACTGTACTACTCCGTTATACCGCAGTCCACTGTACTACTCCGTTATACCGCAGTCCACTGTACGACTCCGGTATACCGCAGTCCACTGTACGACTCCGGTATACCGCAGTCCACTGTACGACTCCGCTATACCGGGGTCCACTGTACGACTCCGCTATACCGGGGTCCACTGTACGACTCCGCTATACCGGGGTCCACTGTACGACTCCGCTATACCGGGGTCCACTGTACGACTCCGTTATACCGGAGACCACTGTACGACTCCGCTATACCGGGGTCCACTGTACGACTCCGCTATACCGGGGTCCACTGTACGACTCCGCTATACCGGGGTCCACTGTACGACTCCGTTATACCAGAGACCACTGTACGACTCCGTTATACCGGGGTCCACTGTACGACTCCGTTATACCGAGGTCCACTGTACGACTCCGTTATACCGGGGTCCACTGTACGACTCCGCTATACCGGGGTCCACTGTACGACTCCGCTATACCGGGGTCCACTGTACGACTCCGCTATACCGGGGTCCACTGTACGACTCCGCTATACCGGGGTCCACTGTACGACTCCGCTATACCGGGGTCCACTGTACGACTCCGCTATACCGGGGTCCACTGTACGACTCCGCTATACCGGGGTCCACTGTACGACTCCGCTATACCGGGGTCCACTGTACGACTCCGCTATACCGGGGTCCACTGTACGACTCCGCTATACCGGGGTCCACTGTACGACTCCGCTATACCGGGGTCCACTGTACGACTCCGCTATACCGGGGTCCACTGTACGACTCCGTTATACCGGGGTCCACTGTACGACTCCGTTATACCGGGGTCCACTGTACGACTCCGTTATACCGGGGTCCACTGTACGACTCCGTTATACCGGGGTCCACTGTACGACTCCGTTATACCGGGGTCCACTGTACGACTCTGCGGTCCACTGTACTACTCCGTTATGCCGGGGTCCACTGTACTACTCCGTTATGCCGCGGTCCACTGTACTACTCCGTTATACCGCGGTCCACTGTACTACTCCGCTATACCGGGGTCCACTGTACTACTCCGCTATACCGGGGTCCACTGTACGACTCCGTTATACCGGGGTCCACTGTACGACTCCGTTATACCGGGGTCCACTGTACTACTCCGCGGTCCACTGTACTACTCCGTTATACCGGGGTCCACTGTACTACTCCGCGGTCCACTGTACTACTCCGTTATGCCGGGGTCCACTGTACGACTCCGTTATACCGGGGTCCACTGTACTACTCCGCGGTCCACTGTACTACTCCGTTATGCCGGGGTCCACTGTACGACTCCGTTATACCGGGGTCCACTGTACGACTCTGCGGTCCACTGTACTACTCCGTTATGCCGGGGTCCACTGTACTACTCCGTTATGCCGGGGTCCACTGTACGACTCCGTTATGCCGGGGTCCACTGTACGACTCCGTTATGCCGGGGTCCACTGTACGACTCCGTTATGCCGGGGTCCACTGTACGACTCCGTTATACCGGGGTCCACTGTACGACTCCGTTATACCGGGGTCCACTGTACGACTCCGTTATACCGGGGTCCACTGTACGACTCCGTTATACCGGGGTCCACTGTACGACTCCGTTATACCGGGGTCCACTGTACTACTCCGCGGTCCACTGTACTACTCCGTTATACCGCGGTCCACTGTACTACTCCGTTATGCCGCGGTCCACTGTACTACTCCGTTATACCGGGGTCCACTGTACTACTCCGCGGTCCACTGTACTACTCCGTTATACCGCGGTCCACTGTACTACTCCGCTACGCCGGAGTCCACTGTACTACTCCGCTACGCCGGGGTCCACTGTACTACTCCGCTACGCCGGGGTCCACTGTACTACTCCGCTACGCCGGGGTCCACTGTACTACTCCGCTACGCCGGGGTCCACTGTACTACTCCGTTACGCCGGGGTCCACTGTACTACTCCGTTACGCCGGGGTCCACTGTACTACTCCGTTACGCCGGGGTCCACTGTACTACTCCGTTACGCCGGGGTCCACTGTACTACTCCGTTACGCCGGGGTCCACTGTACTACTCCGCTACACCGGGGCCCACTGCACTCTATTATACCGGGGCCCACTGCACTCTATTATACCGGGGCCCACTGCACTCTATTATACCGGGGCCCACTGCACTCTATTATACCGGGGCCCACTGCACTCTATTATACCGGGGCCCACTGCACTCTATTATACCGGGGCCCACTGCACTCTATTATACCGGGGCCCACTGCGCTCTATTATACCGGGGCCTACTGCGCTCTATTATACCGGGGCCTACTGTACGTTACTCTATTATACCGGGTTAGGTTGGGTCAGGGTTGTGGTTAGGTACTCACCCACACAGGCCTAGGTTAGGCTGTGTTGTGGTTAGGTTGTGGTTAGGTACTCACCCACACAGGCCTAGGTTAGGTTGTGGTTAGGTACTCACCCACACAGGCCTAGGTTAGGTTGTGGTTAGGTTAGGTACTCACCCACACAGGCCTAGGTTAGGCTGTGTTGTGGTTAGGTTATGGTTAGGTACTCACCCACACAGGCCTAGGTTAGGTTGTGGTTAGGTTAGGTTGTGGTTAGGTACTCACCCACACAGGCCTAGGTTAGGTTGTGGTTAGGTTAGGTACTCACCCACACAGGCCTAGGTTAGGTTGTGGTTAGGTTAGGTTGTGGTTAGGTACTCACCCACACAGGCCTAGGTTAGGTTGTGGTTAGGTTAGGTTGTGGTTAGGTACTCACCCACACAGGCCTAGGTTAGGTTGTGGTTAGGTTAGGTTGTGGTTAGGTACTCACCCACACAGGCCTGCACGGACTGTAGGTGCAGGTGCCACATCTGCAGCACAGAGTTCATGTTCAGGTCCTTCTCTATGACAACCAGGAAGAACTTCTCAGAGAACGGAGTAGGGTGGTACTCTGGAGAGGAGAGAAACACAACAACGCTTTTACAAGTTCTTCAGTTCAGTCATCCACTCATTCTTCAGTTCAGTCATCCACTCATTCTTCAGTTCAGTCATCCACTCATTCTTCAGTTCAGTCATCCACTCATTCTTCAGTTCAGTCATCCACTCATTCTTCAGTTCAGTCATCCACTCATTCTTCAGTTCATCCATCCATCCGTCCATCCCATCCTGAGTTGAAGGAAGGTCAGTATGTAGAGCTCTGTGTAGAGCTCAGTGTGTAGAGCGCATGTCATTCATACATTAACCAATTCATTATTCATCCATCCATTCTTCTGTCCATCCTTTTGCCCCTCAATTCTCCACCCCTCCCTCCCTCCCTACAACCTCCTGTACCCTCGGTAGAAGGGTAAGTTGTAGTGTAGAGCTCTGGGTCCTCCTGAGGCTAATCATGTCATTCATACATTAAACAATTCATAATTCTTCTGTCCATCCTTTCGCACCCTCAATCCTCCCTCCCTCCCTCCCTCCTTCCAACCTCCCGTACCCTCGGTATAAGGGTAGGATGTAGTGTAGAGCTCTGGGTCCTCCTGAGGTTTATACCCCAAAATAAAGTCCTCCTGGAAAACATGAAGGAGCTGGGTGGTAGATCCACACTATTGAGAGAGAGAGAGAGAGAGAACTTCTGTGAGTGTAATGTTTACTGTTCATTTTTATTGTTTATTTCACTTTTGTATATTATCTACTTCACTTGCTTAAAAAAAAGCCATTTGATTTGAATTGAGAGAGATAGAGGGTCAGAGGGAGGGAGAAGGAGAGAGATGGACGTATTTCCCTCAGATTACAAAGACCCACAAACAATTGAAAAACAAATCACATTTTGATAAGCTATATGTTAGGTAAAATACTTCCGCTGTGCGCTGAGCTGAGCACCACCATTTACCTGTGACTAGATTAATGATATAGCATGGTCTCTTGACTTACTGCTTAGATAAAGAGACAGGTGTGGTTAAGGGCCTGTAAGTAAGTATTTCACGGCAAGGTCTACACCTGTTGTATTCGGCACATGTGACAAATAACATTTGATTTGACTTACTGCTTAGATAAAGAAACAGTCAAATAGGTATTTCTTACCTGGTTAGTGATGACATCTAGTTCTATGATGCAGCCTGGTCTGGCTGTCGACTGCTGGCTCACTATGTTAAATACCTCTCCTACTAGTTTCTATGGAGAGAGACACAGTGAGAGACACAGTGAGAGACACAGTGAGAGACACAGTGAGAGACACAGTGAGTGAGTGAGTGAGTGAGTGAGTGAGTGAGTGAGTGAGTGAGTGAGTGAGTCACACACACAGAAAGAGGGAGAGACACAGATAGAGAGACACAGATAGAGAGACAGAGAGAGAGAGAGAGGAACCAGAGAGTTATGATGAGTTGTGTTGTTAGGAGAGAGAGACACAGAGAGAGAGACACAGAGAGAGACAGAGAGAGACACAGATAGAGAGACAGAGAGAGAGAGAGAGAGAGGAACCAGAGAGTTATGATGAGTTGTGTTGTTAGGAGAGAGAGACACAGAGAGAGAGAGACAGAGAGAGACAGAGAGAGACACAGATAGAGAGACAGAGAGAGAGAGAGAGAGGAACCAGAGAGTTATGATGAGTTGTGTTGTTAGGAGAGAGAGACACAGAGAGAGAGACACAGAGAGAGACAGAGAGAGACACAGATAGAGAGACAGAGAGAGAGAGAGAGAGAGGAACCAGAGAGTTATGATGAGTTGTGTTGTTAGGAGAGAGAGACACAGAGAGAGAGACACAGATAGAGAGACACAGATAGAGAGACACAGATAGAGACACAGATAGAGAGACAGATAGAGAGACAGAGAGAGAAAGAGTTATGATGAGTTGTGTTGTTAGGAGAGAGAGACACAGAGAGAGAGACATACACACACAGAAAGAGAGAGAGACACAGATAGGGAGAGAGAGAGAGACAGAGACAGAGAGAAACCAGAGAGGTATGATGAGGTGTGTTGTTAGGAGAGAGGGGGGGGGGGGGGGGGAGAGAGAGGGAGGAAGGTTAACAGAGTCTTTAACCAGCTACCTTGAAGCTTTAATGTTCCAGTCCCTTCAATCTCAGGATTTCACTGTTAATCTGACTGAGGACATCTGTACGTGTCTGTGTGTCTGTCTCTGTGTTTACTCACTGAGGTCTCAGGGTCTGACAGTTCGTCCAGTAGTTTCCTGGCGTCCACCACAGCCTGGTAGAGACGTAAGTTCTTACCGTCTGACGCTACGAAGCACGCACTGGAACTGTTACAGTACGTACCTGGAGATAGAGGGGAGAGAGAAGCTGTTTTAAATGTGAGCGCTCTGAGTAAGGTTCTGCATGTTGTTAGTATATACGCCCAATAAAATTGTAACTTCAACTTGAAGACCTACAGGTGTCGCCAAACCACCCTTTGACAATCTGAGTACTTCACCAGTACCTTGTCTGAACATGTGATACACACATGAACAGTTATAGATTATATACATCCTCCAACAATACGCTTCAGAGCACACTAGAAATGGGTTCTGTATTGCAGAGTATGTGTGTGTGTGTGTGTGTGTGTGTGTGTGTGTGTGTGCTAACCTAGCACAGAGCTGGGTACCAGGGTAGGCAGCCATGCTACATTGGAGAAGGCTGATGTGTGCATGGATTCCAGTGTGTGTGTGTGTGTGTGTGTGTGTGTGTGTGTGTGTGTGTGTGTGTGTGTGTGTGCGTGTGTGTGCGCTAACCTAGAACAGAGCTGGGTACCAGAGTAGGCAGCCATGCTACATTGGAGAAGGCTGATGTGTGCATGGATTCCAGTGTGTGTGTGTGTGTGTGTGTGTGTGTGTGTGTGTGTGTGTGTGTGTGTGTGTGTGTGTGTGTGTGTGTGTGTGTGTGTGTGTGTGTGTGCTAACCTAGCACAGAGCTGGGTACCAGGGTAGGCAGCCATGCTACATTGGAGAAGGCTGATGTGTGTAGGGAGTTGATTCGGGCCAGCTCTGACACCCCTCCAGTGCAGGACAGGGGTCCTATGTGGTCCACCCTCCACAGAATCAGCTCACTGTAGATGGCGTTCGGGTCATGGAACGTCCTGGTGGCCGCGTTACGCAGCTGCTTCCTGGTGGATCACACACACAGAGTTTGTCACAGTGTGTGGCTCAGTTGGCAGAGCATGGCGCTTACAACGCCAGGGTTGTGGGTTCAATTCCCACGGGCGACCAGTATGAAAAAGTATGCATTCACTACTATAAGTCTCTCTGGATAATGAGTTCGTATAAAACATGTGTTTGTCTCACACACACAACAGATTGTCAAAGACAGAGATTAGATTAAACACACACGCTTGCACACACACACACGTATTTCTGATACACACTCACATGAACATTTTGTAAACACACACACACTTTCTAGACATTGAGGGTCCTCGTTGCTTCCTCCTATGACACACACACACACACACACACACACATACACACACACACACACACACACACACACACACACACACACTCCCTTCCTCCCTCCCTACCTGCGCCGTCCTCTGGGGGGAGGTGTGTGTGTGGGTGGCTGGTCGAGGTCGATGCTGCCGGGGGCGGAGGGGGGGGTGAGGAGAGCGTTGTGGTGGGAGGAGGTCAGCAGTAGGGGGAGGACGGTGTGACACGCCTGGTCGTTGAGGTGGAACCGGTGACCGCAGTAACGGAACGTATGAGACACGGTTAGAACATTGGAGAACGCCGAGCGCTCGGCGAACGTCACCGCCCACTGGAGAGGGAAACGGATTGAAAGGAAAACTTTGAGTCACAAAATGTCTATACACAAGTTTATTATACATTATGTATCATAGAGTATGACATTATTACAGGGATCTTTGTTGTTTTACTTTATATGGTTGTAGTTTGTCTTTTAAGCATGAATGTAAGGATCTCAATACTCTTATGAGCCCTGGTCAAAAGTAGTGCACTACATAGAGAATAGGTGGGTTTGGGACACAACCACAGTCTGCCACTCCCTCTCACCTGATTGAGAGACCCGTCCACATGTTTGGACACCATCATGACAGCGGGGCCGATGCCTGGAGCTTGGCCCAGAGAGAGGCTGAGGGCTGAGGAACCCAGCCCAGCAGAGGCAGAACGGGGCAACCGGCGGGCCCTCTTCCCCTGCTCCCCCACAGCGTTGGAGCTATCCACGTTGGAGAAGGAGCAGGCGTACATCAGAATGTTCTTACTCAGGGAGTTGGCGTCGCCTGTAGGGAACGCCACCGGGATACGGGACGAGAACGACACCTGGAGAAAAAGGGATGGAAAGAGAGGGAGGGGAGAGAGGGAATAGTCTGATTGGAGCATAATTGTGCTTCCTCTTATGTGGGGATAATGCTGGTAGGTGTGTGTCCATGTACAATATGTGTGTTTCTTCATGTCCGTGTGTGTTGCTGCAGTCTCCTCTTACCTGCACCTGTCTGAAGATCCCCTGGATGTACTCGTCCAGGTATTTGATGTGCCAGACCAGGAAGGACCCGTCGCTGGGGTGGATGGTAAACAGCATGTCAGGACTCTTATTCCACTCCAGAGTTAACGCCTCCATCTTCCTCTCCAGCAACATGGAGGGCAGGGGCACTGAGCTACTGGAGCCTGGGGACGACGCCTTGGTGCTGCCCTCACCACCATCACCCTCCTCACCATGCTCTGATGAACCCTTCTCTGACATCTCATCTAGGTCTGGAGAGAGAGGGAGGGAGGGAGTTAGACAGGGGCAGAGTATGTCAGTGTGTATAGAATACCTTGGAACAGACTGATATTACCCAGATGTATTTCACGACTCTACAACGGTTTTGTACTGGGTCAGCTACTCAGAACTAGTTAATATATATATATATCTCACAACAACAACATGTAGATCTGAGGGTTTCTGAAACAGAGCGTACCAAAGTCAAACTTAATGGGGGAGCCGTTCTGGTCGAGGGCGTCGTCGCTGGCTTGGTCCAGCTGCTGTTCTGAGAGCTTGCGGAGCTGCAGCATGAACAGGTCCATGGAGGTTGTGAAGGACAGGTCCTTGTTGTTGAGCCAGTGGACCACAAACCCTCCTCCTCCACTCCCGTCCTCCGGAGTAAACACTGCAGACTCCGCTAGCACCGCTGGGATGTCTGGGGGATAGAGAGAGGAAAGGGGCGGGTACAGGATATCACTATGCATGTGGGAGGAATATCGGAACAAGTTAAGGTTGATGTTGCTAGTTCAGTGTGTGATGTGTGTGTGCCTGAGGCGGAGAGATTGTGTGTGCAGCTGTATGTATATGTATGTCTGATGCAGTGTGTGTAGCTGTATGTATATGTATGTCTGATGCAGTGTGCGTGTGCGTGTGTGTGTGTGTGTGTGTGTGTGTGTGTGTGTGTAGCTGTATGTATATGTATGTCTGATGCAGTGTGCGTGTGTGTGTGTGTGTGTGTGTGTGTGTGTGTGTGTGTGTGTGTGTGTGTGTGTGTGTGTGTGTGTGTGTGTGTGTGTGTGTGTGTGTGTGTGTGTGTGTGTGTGTGTGTGTGTGTGTGTGTGTGTGTGTAGCTGTATGTATATGTATGTCTGATGCAGTGTGCGTGTGTGTAGCTGTATGTATATGTATGTCTGATGCAGTGTATGTGTGTGTGTGTAGCTGTATGTATATGTATGTCTGATGCAGTGTATGTGTGTGTGTGTGTGTGTGATGTGTGTGTGCAGCTGTATGTACAGTTGAAGTTGGAAGTTTACATACACCTTAGCCAAATACATTTAAACTCCGTTTTTCACAATTCCTGACATTTAATCCTAGTAAAAAGTCCCTGTTTTAGGAAAGTTAAAATCACCACTTTATTTTAAGAGTGTGAAATGTCAGAATAATAGTAGAGAGAATTAATTATTTCAGCTTTTATTTCTTTCATCCCATTCCCAGTGGGTCAGAAGTTTACATACACTCAATTCGTATTTGGTAGCATTGCCTTTAAATTGTTTAACTTGGGCCAAACATTTTGGGTAGCCTACCACAAGCTTCCCACAATAAGTGGGGTGAATTTTGTCCCATTCCTCCTGACAGAGCTGGTGTAACTGAGTCAGGTTTGTAGGCCTCCTTGCTCATACACGCCTTTTCAGTTCTGCCAACTAATTTTCTATAGGATTGAGGTCAGGGCTTTGTGATGGCCACTCCAATACCTTGACTGTTGTCCTTAAGCCATTTTGCCACAACTTTGAAGTATGCTGGGGGTCATTGTCCATTTGGAAGACCCATTTGCGACCAAGCTTTAACTTCCTGACTGATGTCTTGAGATGTTGCTTCAATATATCCACATAATTTTCCTCCTCATGATGCTATCTAGTTTGTGAAGTGCACCAGTTCCTCCTGCAGCAAAGCACCCCCACAACATGATGCTGCCACCCCCGTGCTTCACGGTTGGGATGGTGTTCTTCGGCTTGCAAGCCTCCCCCTTTTTCCTCCAAACATAGTGATGGTCATTATGGCCAAACAGGTCTATTGTTGTTTCATCAGACCAGAGGACATTTCTCCAAAAAGTACAATCTTTGTCCCCAAGTGCAGTTGCAAACCGTAGTCTGGCTTTTTTTATGGCGGTTTTGGAGCAGTGGCTTCTTCCTTGCTGAGCGGCCTTTCAGGTTATGTCGATATAGGACTCGTTTTATTGTGGATATACTTTTGTACCTGTTTCCTCCAGCATCTTCACAAGGTCCTTTGCTGTTGTTCTGGGATTGATTTGCACTTTTCGCACCAAAGTACGTTCATCTCTAGGAGACAGAACGCGTCTCTTTCCTGAGCGGTTTGACAGCTGCATGGTCCCATGGTGTTTATACTTGCGTACTATTGTTTGTACAGATGAACGTGGTACCTTCAGGCGTTTGGAAATTGATCCCAAGGATGAACCAGACTAGTGGAGGTCTACAATTTGTTTTTCTGAGGTCTTGGCTGATTTCTTGTGATTTTCCTATGATGTCAAGCAAAGAGGCACTGAGTTTGAAGGCAGGCCTTGAAATACAGCCACAGGTACACCTCCAATTGACTCAAATTATGTCAATTAGCCTATCAGAAGCATCTAAAGCCATGACATCATTTTCTGGAATTTTCCAAGCTGTTTAAAGGCACAGCCATACTTAGTGTATGTAAACTTCTGACCCACTGGAATTGTGATACAGTGAATTATAAGTGAAATAATCTGTCTGTAAACAATTGTTGGAGAAATTATTTGTGTCATGCACAAAGTAGATATCCTAACCGACTTGCCAAAACTATAGTTTGTTAACAAGAAATTTGTGGAGTGGTTGAAAAACAAGTTTTAATGACTCCAAACTAAGTGTATGTAAACGTCCGACTTCAACTGTATATGTATGTTTGATGCGGTGTGTGTGTGTGATGTGTGTGTGTGATGTGTGTGTGTGCTACGTACCCGAGGCAGGGTTGATGCTGGCAGAGATGTGGAAGTGACAGAGAGCGTTAGCGTGGTGAGAGATGTGGCGGTGTGTGTGTGTGATGTGTGTGTGTGATGTGTGTGTGTGCTACGTACCCGAGGCAGGGTTGATGCTGGCAGAGATGTGGAAGTGACAGAGAGCGTTAGCGTGGTGAGAGATGTGGCGGTGTGTGTGTGTGTGTGTGCTACGTACCCGAGGCAGGGTTGATGCTGGCAGAGATGTGGAAGTGACAGAGAGCGTTAGCGTGGTGAGAGATGTGGCGGTGTGTGTGTGTGATGTGTGTGTGATACGTACCCGAGGCAGGGTTGATGCTGGCAGAGATGTGGAAGTGACAGAGAGCGTTAGCGTGGTGAGAGATGTGGCGGTGTGTGTGTGTGATGTGTGTGTGTGATGTGTGTGTGATACGTACCCGAGGCAGGGTTGATGCTGGCAGAGATGTGGAAGTGACAGAGAGCGTTGGCGTGGTGAGAGATGTGGCGGTGTGTGTGCTACGTACCCGAGGCAGGGTTGATGCTGGCAGAGATGTGGAAGTGACAGAGAGCGTTAGCGTGGTGAGAGATGTGGCGGTGTGTGTGTGTCTCGTGGGTCCCCATCTGAGACGGCAGCAGCTCAGTGTGAGACACCAGGGCAGACGACCTCCGACGACCACGACGCAGGTGCTTCAGGTGGCTCATCGACTGGCCAATGAGAGGACAGGACAGGCACGGGGAGGACCAATGACAGGGCAGGGGGTGGGACAGGAAGAGAGAAGTGTCATATTATTGAAGCCCTTCATACTGTTAGGTTCTAAACAGAGTACAAACTCAAACGAATCACTAGGAAAATCTCAAAACAAGTTTATTCGACCACTGGGTCAAACAGCTGCAAAGACAAAGACATGTTTACCAAGCACATATATTCAACTCCTTGACATCTAGCCAGCCAATCCATCTCTGTTGCAAGTCAGGAACTTAATTGGTTCCTCTTATTTTTGTAGTCATTGTGTGTAATAGGACTGTTCCTTGTCACCTCATCTGACCTGACCTCGGGTCAAATTCCTCACTCCTCCCTACTCCACGGCTGTCCTACCTTATCAGTGACTGAAACCAGACTGTTACCCTTTGCCTCCCTCCATAGGATCCATGAGATTTAACAATAACATGTCAGACAGAATGTACATTTCCTGCCTCCCCCTCTTGTCTCACTCAGTAACTTTCCATACACCTAGTTCTTATCCACCTTCCACTGACCCCAACATATTCATTCACTATACATATACATTCCCTATACACATAAAGTAAGTTCTCGTATGCTAACATGAATAAGTATATTTCAAGCTAGAATCCAACAATATCAATCTGTGCTACATCTGTGCCTTTTTAAAATGACTAACTAATAAAGTGTACATTCAAAATGACAACTACAAAGTTTGTTTGAAGAAGGCATTTTGTGCGTGTGTATGCGTGTGTGCGTTTTGCGGGTGTTTTTGGCATGCCTGTGTGTGTGTGTGTGTGTGTGTGTGTGTGTGTGTGTGTGTGACTGTGTGTGTGTGACTGTGTGTGTGTATGTGACTGTGTGTGTGTATGTGACTGTGTGTGTTTGTACTGTGTTGTCTCTACCTCCAGGGCGTGCTGTATCTTGTCCTTGCCCCCCAGGCCTGGCAGGCTGGAGCTGTATGTGTTCTCAGTGATCTGACCACCCAGGATACTGTCCTCTGGCAGCACCGTCTCAGACCACAACCTACAGACACCGTCCTCACACGACGTCAACAACACATTACACACACTACCCCTGGAGAGCAAAGAGGGAGGGGGGAGCAAGAGGGAGAGAGAGAGAGGGGTGGGTGGAAGAGAGAGAGAGGGAGAAAGAGAGAGACACAGAACATCATTTTATATTGATGATTGACAGTTTAGTAAAGCCCAAAATCTTTCCATTAGTATGGGATTGAGACATTCAGAAACACAAAGCTGAATCTATACAACAGATTGACTTATTTTTTCCCCCATTTAAAATGTGTGTGCGCGTGCACTTGTGTGTTTGGTCCTTTGTGTGTGTGTGGGTTCTGACTTGGCCATGTATTTGCTGGTCTTCCTCCAGGACAGGCCGGTGACAGAGCGGGGGTGGGCCAGGTATATGAAGGAGAAGTGGACCTGAGGGCCTTTCTTATCTGGGAGGTCTGGGAGCACCACAGCAGAGCGCCACCCAGTGGTGGGGTACCACACCTTCAACAGACAGTCATCCTGGACAGAAAAACACACAGGTGAGACAGACAGACACACAGGCGCACACACACACACACACACACACACACACACGCACACACACACAATGGCTACACTTGATCCTGAATAAGCTATCACAAAGCCTAGACGTCACATTACTGTGTGTTTATTACTCTACAGGTGTTACAGGAGAATCAA